>NW_012120188.1:183859-269248 GCF_000951035.1 Colobus angolensis palliatus | reverse complement strand
CTAGTTTTTTGTATTTTTTTAGTAGAGACGGGGTTTCACCGTGTTAGCCAGGATGGTCTCGATCTCCCGCCCTTGTGATCCGCCCGCCTCGGCCTCCCAAAGTGCTGGGATTACAGGCTTGAGCCACCGCGCCCGGCCAGGAATGTTCTTAAAATGTATACAACTAGACCTCATTCCCAGAGATTCCGTTTCAGTATATCTATCTCAGATGAAAGTCAGGAAAAATTACGTTTAAGCATCCCAGGAGATTCTGCTGCACGTTGTTCTGGGTTCACTTTTTCAGAAACACATCTTTGAGGATTTCTGAGTAAAGATGGTGAGATGAATCCAGATCACAGAACCCCCCCCCCAGTACTTAATGAAAATGACAACAGCAACATTTTAAAACCTGTGCAGCAGCAGGCAAAATAAGGAGGACAACCACAGTTGCACATTTCCAAAAGTGGCAGCTAAGAAGAGAAAAAAAACTTGAGAATGGTGACTACTATCTCTTAATCTGGTAAAATAGTCTCAGGTTTACTTAAGGACCTGAGAAAATACCATCTTCTTTGTTATTTTCTTAATGTGGGATATAGGAAATGTTGCCAGTGGTAGCTGGTGAAACAAGAGCTGTCATCTACAAGGCTGATTCTACTTATGGAAGCAAAGCCTCTAGGGGTTATCAGTGGATTGGGGGAATTATCTATAGCCAATAAGCATCCATGTTTAAAAATAAAGAGCACATCCCACTTGGTAATGGAAGCTCTGACATCCTTAACAAAATGTCAGAAGGAAGTATAGAGCCCAGTTTTCCAACAAAAACTATATATAATCCTCTCTGGGCTCCTCACAACCCTACTCCATGCAGCCTCACAACTTACATCTCAGAAAAAAATTGATAAAATAGCAAATAGTCTGCAGTCATAGCCACGTGGAGAAGGATGAATTCACGTGTATTGAATTAGAGAAAATAGAAAGTCTAAACAAAGAAGCTTGCACTAATGCCTGATGGAAATGAAAAGAAATGTCATGGCAAATTTGCTCACAATCTACAAAAAAAGAAAGGGAGAAGAGAGGAAAGGTAGAAAAGGGAGGAAATGAAGGGAAAGAAGAGAGAAAAAGGGAAAGGAGAGGAAAGAAAACAACATGCAAAATACAAATAAAAACTGTGGAGAACATAAGAGATAAAAAGATAATTTCACTTTGTTTTTCATGTTCAAGATTTGAATAAAGGTATAATACCATGAAAACTTCTCAAATGAGACATGGTTAAACAATGGAATGATATTAAAGCAAAGTTGGATTGAGAGTTTTAAATGACTTATACTAATAATTTCATACCACTAATTAAATAACTTATAAGCAGATAGAAACAGAATAGAGATATCAAAAAATCAAATCTATTGAGAATGAAGAAAAATAAAATAATCATGGAAATTTCAAAAGAAAAACATGGGCGGATCGAGGAAAATGAAAATAAATGACTATATGGAAAAGATTGTTTGTGCTGTAAAAATTCAACATACTGTCCAGAATTATCACATTTTGCACATGAAATATTTGCAGCAGTTTGTATATCAACAATATCTCAAAGCTGTTAAAATAAACCCTTAACATATGAAATGGCAAAAATGTTCTGATGTATAACAAAATAAGAATTTGCTGAACTAAAGGAGAAATCTGAGTTTGACACAAAAGAAAATTCTCTGTTTTAGGGAAGCAGTGATTACTACTTACATGATAATTCTTCTAATTATGACCTAAATTTTGAAAATAAGTAAAATCTTTTCAGACATCTGGAAAATATAAGCAAATAAACTACAAGGGAAACATAAGATCATTGCTAGAGATTTCTTTGTATCATTATATGACTACAATGTTTACACTGACCCAGAGATGTAGGTAGTCATTATTTCCAAACTTGCTATGTGTTTTCCAGCCTCTGTTACAGTTAGGCTAAGGCTGTGTGGCAGGTGCTGCCTAAACAATAATATACAAAGTCACCTGTGCCACTGGAAAGCCCAGGCATTTAAAAATGATTATAAATTATCTTCTTTCTCTCTTCCACTGCCTTGGCAGATGTGGTGGCCATATATTCTGGAAAAAGCAGGTACAACCCTCTGTTTCCTGACACTCTCTCTGAGTGACTGTGTAGAGCAGAACGGAACTTCCAGTGTGCTCAGACACTAAGATGTTGAGGGTAGTCTGTTTCTGCAATGTAACCTCGCCTCCACTAACACAACTCAATCTCATTATAAGTGATCAAGATATCCAAGAATAAAGGCAACCACTGCATAGTCTCAAAAATGAAAGACCTCAGCCAACTGGTTCTCAAATAGTACCTTTTTATAAAATATGATGAAATTCTCTCAAGAGAGAAATCAAAATAAGAAGCTTAGAAGAAGACATACAGTAAGATAACTTGGATGCACAGATTGAATCTATTTGAAAATAACCCTCATATCGAACAACTGCAGGTAATACAGAATGGTTGGAAAATGATATAAACCTTGAGACATAAAAAGCACAATATGTCTAACTAAAAAGCCAAACAATAAAACCAGGAAAAAGGGTTAGGAAGATGTATGAGAGTGCTAATTTTTTTCATCATTAAAATAGCAGTTAGATAAGTGCTCATCTCTTTTTAAAAATAATTCCAACATCTAAATATTGTTTTAAATGTCTTCTCTAATCTTAGAGAAAACATTGAAGAATATTTCTAATGATCAAAAACTATTTCTCAAACCCATTGATGTTTTTAGTTTCATGTCAGTTTCCACTTTCCTCCATTACAATTATGAAAAAGAGATGTGGTCCTTAAAATTTAGTATACAGCATGAATAGAAATATGCCATTTCAACAGAATTATTTTTATCCACCTATACATATTATGTAACTAATTCTATTTTTGGATATTCACCTATGGCATATATGTAGATATGTACATGCAAATACAGTGGTGTTCAATTCATGTTATAAATTCATTCATGAATGTTGAGCTTTAAATGATTTTTTTACTCTCTTTTTGTTTTTTGTGTTGACTGAATACTTTTATATTGAACAGGTGCTAATTTTATTCCCAAAATTATAAAGCAATTGAACAAGGAGAATGAGGAGATAGAGAAGACCATAAGTTAATTTATAAATTTATATAAGCCTGGGGAAAATGCTGTCTGATTGTTGTTTTCTTTGAAACTAGGTAAACTGATCATAAAGTCCATCTGGAGGGGTAAGCAAGAGTGCCCAGAAACACACTGAATGAGAAGCTAGTCCCACCAGGTGAAAAAAAACATAATGTAAAAATACAGCAATTAAAAAGTGTTATTAGCATAAGAACAAACGGAAAGACCAATGAAACAAACTGCCACATCCAGGAGAATACCCTACTGCACATGGATATCTCTGCAATAGGATACAATATGAAAAGAATACAGCTCAAATCAGTGAAGGAAAGATGGACTTTCAAACAAGCGATGTTCAAATAATGGCAAGTAATTTGGAAAAAAATAATTAAATTGAATCCATTCCTCACACTGAGCAACATGATAAACCAAATGGCTCAAAGAATTAAATGTAAAATGAAGAAACAGATAAACATACAAATGACTAACAGTATACAAGTGTTACAAAAAAGATGGATGAATCTCTTAATAACCTGGGAGTGGGAAACCTTTCATATCTATAACTCACAAATCAGAAGTGATAAGTGGAAGAAGGATGTACTTTACTACTAAAACACAACAAAAATTACTTTTACCCAAGGGAAAAAAGAACAATAAATATGCTAATAAAATACAATTTAGAAAAATCTATTTGTAATCCATATCACAAAATATTGCAAGTTCCAGAAAAATGTCTAAAAGTAAAGCAGAAAACTATAAAAGTAGAAGAAAAAACCTATGGAAAAATGGGCAAGAGATAACAACAGTCAATTAAAAAAAAAAAGCAATGCAATGGCCTTAAACAACTTAAAAGATGTCAATCTAGCTCATAAGATAAATTAAGGAATTAATTAAGAAAAAATTAAAATGAAATTGACTCTCTACCATGGAAGAGTCATTGCTCACAATCATTTCCTTGGTAGAATTCTGCTGTTAAAAATGCCCACTCAAAGCCCCTGTTGACCAGGGGCTCATTTTTAATCCTCCCATTGTGGCAGTTTGGTGAAGCCTATAGGTCTCTTTTTCAGAATAATGTTTGTAGTAGCTGAAATAAAATACGTAAGTTGACAAAGGAGAACACTTTTTCAAATACTAAACTGATACAGAATTTCTTACCCATCAGACTGAAAAAAATATAAAAGTTTGGGGAGACAGCACTCATATTTTGTGATGCAGAGATAAATTGGATCAATCACCATAGAGAGGAGTATAATAGTATCTAGCAAAATTACTTAAATGGATTTGAAGACAGTATTGACAATATGTTAAATTTCAACTAATAATAAAATTCTTAAAAATACAGTTGTATTGCTGCTTTGAGACTACATGTAATAGGACAAAGTAAATAACTATGTAAATGATAACAGGGATCAAAATTCTCAGCATAAAATACAAAATGATATGTAAAGTATACTACTCCTTAAGTTTGAATTGGAAACATCAATATGAACTTATTAACGTAGTTTTTTTTTCTTGAAAAGGGCCAGAGCATTGATTTATTCAGTATCAGTGAGCACACCTAGTTTTCAGATTGTGGTCTGTAAAAAGTTATGTGTCTTTCAACAGCTGTGATACATTTTGAGGAATGCATTTTTATATGATTTTGTCATCATGCAAATATCACAGAGTGTACTTATACAACCCTGGATGATATAGCCTGTTGTACATCTAGGATATATGGATGGTATGGCCTATTGCTCTCAGCCTATAAACCTGTGCAGCATGTCACTGTACTGAATACTGTAGGCAATTGTGATGTGACTATTTGTGTATCCAAATATAAACATAGAAATGTTGTAGTAAAAATATGGTATAAAAGATAAAAAGTGGTACACCTGTACTTACCATATGTACTTACCATAAATGGAGCTGGCAGGACAAGAAGTTGCTGCGGGTGAGGCAGTGAGTGAGTTAATGTGAAGGCCTAGGACATTACTGTACACTACTGTAGACTTTGTAAATACTGTATACTTAGGCTATGCTAAATTTATTTTAAAACAATTTTACTTTCTTAAATTATAAATTGGCTGTCACTTTCTGTAATTTTTTACCTTACAAAATGTTTTCTTTTTTTAGCTTTTGAACACTTTTGTAATAACACTTAGCTTAAAACACAAACATGTTGTACAATTATACAAAATACTTTTTTTTCTTTCCTTATATTTTTGAGATGGAGTCTTGCTCTGTTGCCCAGGCTGGAGGGCAATGGTGCGATCTCTACTCACTGCAACCTCCGCCTCCTGGTTCAAGTGATTCCCCTGCCTCAGCGTCCCAAGTAGATGGGACTACAGGTGCCCGCCACCAAACCCGGCTAATTTTTTGTATTTTAGTAGGGATGGGGTTTCACCGTGTTGGTCAGGATGGTCTCGATCTCCTGACCTCATGATCTGCCCAGCTTAGCCTCCCAAAGTGTTGGGATTACAGGTGTGAGCCACTGCACCTAGCACAAAATACTTTTTTCTTTAATATCTTGATTCTATAAGGTTATTTCTATTTTTAATTTTTCTTTTTTAATTTCCAAACTTTTTTATTAACAACAAAGACAGAAATGCACACATTAGCCTAGGCCTACATAGGGTCTCTATCAATAATATCAATGTTTTCCATCTCCAAATCTTGCCCCACTGGAAGGTCTTCAGGGGCGATCTCCTATGATAGTAATGCCTTCCTTTGGAATATCTCCTAAGGGACCCGCTTGAGGCTGTTTTATAGTTAATCTTATTTTATAAGTAGAAAGAATATACTCTAAAATAACAATAAAAAGTATAGTATAGTAAAAACATAAGCCAGTAACACAATCATTTATTATCATTATCAAGTATTATGTGCTATGCATAATTATATGTGCTAGACTTTTATATAGCTGGCAGTACAGTAGGTTTGCTTACACCAGCATCATCACAATCACATGAGTAATGCATTGCACTATGATGGCATGACAGTTATGATATCACTAGGTCATAGGAATTTTTCAGCTCCATTATAATCTTATGGGACCACGATCTTACATGTAATTCCTGGTTGACTTAAATGCTGTTATATGTTGCATGACTGTAATTCCCAATGGAAAGAACCAAGGCTTCTTGGAAAATGACAGATTCTAGATTTGGGGTAGTAAATGTACACGATGAGTCCGGAATATCTTGTTGTAACTGAAGAAAAAGGGACTATCAGAGAATTCTGGGTTCAGATGCACACAGGAACACACAGTTTGGCTAGGGGCTCCAAGTGGTCAAAACTGGAGCAATCTGAGCGTTAAAAAGAAGAGTGATGTGATGAATTGAAATACATCAGGTGTGCTAAAAATCCATGAGATCTTAATGAAAGTAAATGAACACAATCTCTCCAGTTAACTAGGGAGGTTATTAGGCTATAATTCTATCCTGAAAATTGGCACATAATGTAAAAGAATCAAGAATTTTTCTTGCCTTTCCTACATGACTGTGCGTCAGAGTAAAGGGATATATGATAAGAATTCCAACCAATCAATGAAGAAGAATAGGCAGAACATTATCATTTTGCAAACTCAAGTACAAATAATAGACCTATATAGGTCGATTATCATCAGCAATTGAAAACACCATTAGATGAAAGGCTGATGAGAATTCTATGGAAGACAGATCAGGCTGTTAACCCATTAACTCACTGATGAACTTAACATCATGAAGAACATCCTGTGCTTCTTTTTTTCTTTCTTTTTTTTCTTTTTCTTTTTTTTTAATACAGAGTCTCACTTTGTCACCCAGGCTGGAGTGCAGTGGCGCCATCTCAGTTCACTGCAACCTCCGCCTCCTGGGTTCAAGCGATTCTCCTGCCTCAGCCTCCCAAGTAGCTGGGATTACAGGTGTCTGCCACCATGCCCGGCTATTGTTTTTGTATTTTTAGTAGAGACGGGGTTTCACCATATTGGCCAGGCTGGTTTTGAACTCCTGACCTCAAGTGATCCACCTGCCTCGGCCTCCCAAACTGCTGGGATTACAAGTGTGAGCCACAGCGCCCAGCCCATCCTGTGCTTCTTGATGATATGCTATGGGAAATACACATAGCATTACCAGTGAACTATTCTTGAGAACACAAAAAAGAACCTGAATCTCTGAATCTGAATCTGAATCTGACCAAGTCTCTGGAACCTAAGCAGCAGTTTCAAGGAAGTAAAAGTTTTAAAGGATCATATGAAATAACAACGCAGGGATGAAATTAGAAGCATCTAGTTGTGAGAAATTCTACAAGGCCAATAGCCTAGTTTCTTCAACAAATAAAGGAAGGAGAAGAATACAAAGGGCCACTAAGTCTTTGTTTCATTGTTATGAGCTCCCCATAGTGAGTGACCAATCCTCTGTTTGCCTAGGAGAGCCCCAGATTATCTGTTTATTCAGAGTAATTACTACAGTAGCCCCAGTCACTCTCAAAAGTGTCCTGATTTGTATGATTATGGTACATGGTCACACTACCCATCAGCCTATATCATCATACAAACACACAGCCAAACTATCACACATCCAACTGTATTTAATTTGTATAAAGGTTATGAGAGAGTAACAATCCTAATTAGTGTGCCCTAGTTCGCCACTGTGTTAGACAGCTTGGGCTACCATAATAAAGCACCACAGGCTGGGTGGCTTAAACAAGACATTTACTGTCTCACAGTTCTAGAGGCTGGAAGTCTGAGATCAAGGTGTTGGCAGAATTGGTTCCTTCAAGGGCCGTGAGGGAAGAATCTGCTTCAGGCCGCTCTGCTAAGCTTGTAGGTACCATTCTCCCTGCATCTTCACATCATCGTGGGAGTCCATGCCAAACTTCCCCTTTGTATGAAGGTACCAGTCAAATTGGATTAAGACCCACCCTAATGATGTCATTGTAACTTGATTTCCTCTGTAAAGACCACATCTCCACATTCTCGGGGAGCCGGGGTTAGGGCTTCAACATATGAACCACAAGGAGGGGGATGCAATTCAGCCCATAACAACCACTAGGACTCTGAATGCTAGAGAAATGATCAGAGTTTTTTTGTTTTTCATTTTTGGCAGATAATGGGGCAAATTTGAGACTGACAAAGGAGTCAGGTGTACTGGGATAAAAATCCTCAAACCAAGAAGGGAATATCACAGCCTCTGGGGGAAGAGCCTCTGGGTAAAGAACCCTATACTGAGTTAATGGAGATAGAAGCTCTATCTTGAGACATTCATTGATCATAGGTGAGGTGGGGAAATCCAGGATTTAAATCCTGTGGCTTGCGGGTACTATTTTCAGTTCTTTCAGAGCTAATACAATCCAATGCCAAGATTGAGGCCACAGTTTATTATAGAAAGAAGTTTGTGGTGGAAAGAAGGCTCTCTCCTGTCTCACTAAGAACAGGCTCAATAGCTATTGGGTGAGAAGCCCACAGGCACAGGCAGCTCCCAGTATGGCATTTACAGTGGAAGAACAGACAGGGCAAAACACCAGCTATGAATAAGCACTGTATGGTAGAATGAGGAAGAGATGAGGCTAGAAGTGAGAGTGTAAGGACTTCCGGAAAAAAGTAACCCTGCTAAGGGAAGAGGCGGGGCATAGAAGATATGAAGTCTAGTAACTCTTGTTTGTGTGGAGTTGTCATTCAATTCTGTTTTTGGTATTACTTATGGTTGCTTGTTTTCCCCTGCGGTAATTTGACTAAGCAAGATAAGAATTTCACAAAGAAATGTAAAAATTCTAATAAAGAAGAAAATGTATCTATTTTTTTAATGTGGATAATTTTATTTTATGTATTTGTCTAAGATCATTTTATGTTGCTATAACTGAATACCACAGACTGGGTAAGATATGAAGAGTAGATATTTCTTTTTTTTTTTGAGACAGAGTCTTGCTCTGTCGCCCAGGCTGGAGTGCAGTGGCCGGATCTCAGCTCACTGCAAGCTCTGCCTCCCGGGTTTACACCATTCTGCCTCAGCCTCCTGAGTAGCTGGGGCTACAGGCGCCCACCACCTCGCCCGGCTAGTTTTTTTTGTATTTTTTAGTAGAGACGGGGTTTCACCGTGTTAGCCAGGATGGTCTCGATCTCCTGACCTCGTGATCCGCCCATCTCGGCCTCCCAAAGTGCTGGGATTACAGGCTTGAGCCACCACACCCGGCCGAAGAGTAGATATTTCTTTAGCTCATGGTTCTGGAGGGTGAGAAGTCCAAGAGCATGACACTGGCATCTGGTGAGTAGTTTATGTAGCATCATGACAGGGTACAAGGCATCACATGACAAAACAAAGCAAGCCTGCATGCATGTCAGTTCAGGTCTCTCTTTTCTTATAAAACCACCAATCCCATTATGGGATGTATCAGTCCATTCTCATGTTGTTAATAAAGACAGACCCAAGACTGGGTAATTTATAAAGGAAAGAGGTTTAATGGAGTCACAGTTCCAAATGGCTGGGGAGGTCTTATAATCACGGCAGAAGATGAAGGAGGAGCAAAGGGATGTCTTACATGGCAGCAGGCAAGAGAGCATGTGTAAGGGAACTCTCCTTTATAAAACCATCAGATCTCATGAGACTTATTCACTATCATGAGAACAGCAAGGGAAAGACCTGCCCCCATGATTTAATTACCTCCTGCCGGATCCCTCCCACAAAAGGTGGGAATTATGGGAGCTACAATTCAAGAGTACATTTGTGTAGGGACACAGCCAAGCCATATTATGAGGTCTGCACCCTGATAATTTTAGCTAATACTAATGACTTCTTAAAAACTCCACTTTCAATCAACATATGAATTTGGGGATTAAATTCCCAACGCATGAAATTTGGGTGGCATAATCAAACCAGAGCAGTATTTTTATGCACACTTTTTCCTTAATCACTGGAAGATGTAATTATAATCTTCCAATTTGAAGTTCTTTCTATGGCTCTGAGCCAGACACATATTTAAACTCACTGGCAGGTATTTTAATTGCTTACACTAGTCTATTATTATTTCTATCACATATTAATGCTAGTAACAGAGTGGAGGACTTGATGGAAGGCAGAAATGCAATGAGTTTATCTTACTTTTATATATTGTGAGAAAATCTCATATACAATACCTTTAATCATGTTTTATCATATCCAACTGTTATAAGGATATGATTTGCTTAAAGTCAATGGTTTAACTCCAGGAACACTGGTTCTTAATAATGACTCTCCTTTATGAACAGATCTTCTGTGCTGACTAAAGCTTCCCACATTTGAAACAACATTGACATTGACTCAGCAGTGCAATAAATAAATAACTAGGGTGGAATTTGGAACTAATGCATATACCTAGCAAGCTGGTAATGCTCTCCCATATCACTTAGTCTTTCAAAGCTCCCTCTTTGTCTAAAACCATTTTGTGCTTTCTAGGCAGCCCCCAATGCCATTCATACGTGTAAAGGTGTCTCTCTTCTTACCGTCAGAGAAAGCAAATCAACCACCTTTCTTTGCTCATCTGACAAAGTGCCTGATTGCAGCTGGAGACTATGTAAGCCCTTGGAGTGATATCAGTCTCTATTGACTGAGTGCTAACCCATGGAATTAGGTAAGGATTAAAAATGAAATACATAAAATGTTTCAAAATTGCTAAAGGAACAGCTGGATGCTGGCAAATAAACTGCTTCTGTAAAGAACCTGTCAGAACCAGAAAGTGGATCCCACACCTGGCAGTGGGTTGTTTTTATCTAAAGCAGGCAGGAGATAGAGAGATACTAGGAAAGACTTCCATTTACTTATTTGCAAACACAGGAAACTGGGAGTAATGCTACTCCCATTCTCTGTTTAACACTGAAGAAACAGAGGCTTCTAAAAGCAGGATGTGGGTAAGGTGAATGTACAGGTAAGTCTCCCTCAAGAAACAGAGGGAGAAATATAGAAAATAATAGCAAGAAAGTGTTTGTCAAAACTTTTAATACAGGACTATGTCTGCTTAGAGATATTTTAAACAGTTCTTCCCTTCCCAGCAATATTGACAAATGACAGTAAAGTTTCACTCCATCTACAGAATGGAGACTATATTAGCTGCCAGCTGCCTACCAAGTAGGGACATTGAGAGGATTAGTGAGGATCTGGGTGCTACACTGATCGTTGCCATAGAAATGCATAGCTAAGTAGGGTTGTATAAAAGATGTGTCAAATGCAATATTTTTCATCCCATGGCTGACAATAATGGAAAGACAGAGTGTCCCTTTGCGTTAAAGAACTCAATGGATTAGCATGTCCAATGCTTCTATAGTACTCTCCCACCCTCTGTTGTGTGTGTGTGTGTGTGTCTGTGTGTGTGTGTGTGTAACTTTTAGTGGAACCATCAGCCTGAATCTAAAAGGCCTTTAGCAGAATTGATTCAGCCTGTGTCAGTGGATTTTCATGACCCTAAGTAACCTCAAGGCTCAGCAAATGAGTGGGGTATATTCATCGCTGTCAACACAGTGTCTGCATAAGCAACATGGTTTTTAAGCCTCTATTTTTTCTGTTTTACACACCTGTCTTACCTATTCTATTGTTTTCTTTTTATGAATACAAATCAAACACTCTTCTTTTTTATCAAATATCCATGTGAGTCCATTCTATACATCCATATGAAAACCTTATACTGATGCTTGCTGGTTTTAAAAGAGCAGGTGTCAAACTAAAGAATGGAGAAGTATTTGCAAGGAGTGGGAAAATGCCACTACCCTGCTCAGAACCTTCACTGCAACCCAGACTGTGCCTGCATCTTAGGAGCATCGGTGATTGAGGTGGTCCAAGGGTATCCAGAAGAGAGAGGAGAGGACCCAACAGCATGGATATTGCATGCTGAGCACTTCTCAAAGGAAAACCCATGGCAGTGGACTCAGTCTGAACCTCTTGTTGGAATCACAGCGCATAGCTGGCAAGGGCTTGCCTTATGTACATGCCACATGGAGCTGCAGTGGTACCATGTTATTGTGTGTTTTGGGGGAGCTGGATGTGAATGTGGGTGTGGGTGCACATGCATGGATGTATCACACTGTGAGAAGGTATGAGCTGAGGCCAACTGTCCACAGCAGAGGCAAAGTCCTATCATGAACAAGAAAAGTGAAACTGCAGTTGGAGGGAGCCTACTTCAGGTCACAGGTGAGCAGGGCTGCCAACAGAAGGGACTGGAAATGGGTGAGCTTGAAGGGTGCTTTCCACTTAGTCAAATAAGGCAGCTGCACTAGCAGCCCATCCAGTGACAAGTGCAGATTGGAAAAAGGACACTTCCTCTGGATATTTTACTCCCATCAGCTAAACAGTTCCTGTTGTGTTAGTCTGTTTAGGCTGTTAAAACAAAAATGTCATAAATGGGGTGGCTTATAAACCACAGAAATTTGTTTCTCACAGTTCCAAAGGCTGAGAACTTCAAGAACAAGGTGCCATTAGAAAGTGGGAATTAGGATTAGGCACTAATCCTCTTCAAAGGCCTCGCCTCCTAATACTATCTTTGTGGGGTTATTATTTCAACATATGGATTCTGTGGCCCACAAACATTCAGACCACAGCAGTAAGTACACAAGTCTCTGACACTTGTGAAGGGCTGTCACTCCCAGTAACTGTGCAGTGCACAATCTGTGAGACCCTAAGTGGCAGCGTGGAGTGGTAATTGCTGCTGCTGCTGTTCTATGGACCTCGCTGGACCTGGCTGCTGGGGCAGGCCCCAATGTGACAGAGTCAATATGTCAAGAAGAACTGGACCTCTGTTCCCATCCTTCAGCAGCAGTGGCTTATAAATGGGTTACCTGTGCTGGCCAGGACCTTCACAGGCACAGATGAGCCCTGAGCAGTACTTGTCAGGCCAAACCACAGGAACATTTGCAGGAATAATGAAGGCTGAGGAATCAATGACCATAGAGGATGTGTGGACTCTATTGAATCTTAGAAAAAAAAGGAGACTTAGAAAACTAATAAGCTAAGCATTTGTTTCATGAACTTAGTAAAAGAAATGATCAAATAAACCCAAGATAAGGTGCAATAGGAAATAATAAAGAAGAAACTAACCCCATCAAGAAAAGTGAATGTATTGGGTCAACCAAGTGTCCCATAGAAAGACTTGTTTCTTCCTATTTCTCTGTCTCTCTCAAGCCCACATGCTCAATCTGAAATAAACATACACACTCACATTCTGGAAACCTGTGTCCCTGCTTATGGGAGGAGATTTGTAATCTCTAATCTACTTCCTGAGGTTTAAATGTAGGAAAATAGAAACAACCATAAATATGAATGAAATTTCAGAGGCCAACTGCTTAAATTGTTATCTGTTCGTTCCAGCAGACGAAGCCTCATCACGGCTTTCGAGCCACTGTGCACAGAAAGACGGCACATCATTTGCCAGGCCCAGGCCGGCCAGCACAGACACATGCCTCAGCAGCACTGTAAGACGTTAGTGAAGGCTGAAGCATTTTGCCATCTGGGCATCGTGGGTGGTGTGCTTTAAGTCTGGTGCTTATGTTTCTGGAAACAGAAATACAACCATCAGGTTGGCTAAACTTTCTTCATGCTTTGTATTGGAAAGGGAGAGAATAGATTACAGGAGACAATGACAATTATAAGATGATTTTTATGGGTTACTGCAATTCAACCCCCTGTAATAACACATTGATTCCAAAGTTTCCCCCACGCAAAGAATTCTCATATGTTGCTGATGGTAAATGATGCCCCAATATTCAGTCGATCTAGGCAAAATAAAGTCCACTGGATGAAAGAAAATCACTCAAGCTGAATTGGCCTCATATAGAAATGGCTCAAGAGTTAAGAGCTGGAGCACATGCTAAGATAAAGATTACAGGGGAAATTGTGTTTATTTAATCAAGGTCCAGATGCACTGAAGGCAGAACACAGCACCCTGATTTGCATAGCTTTTTCTCTCTGAGCCATAAGCAAGGACTTTTCCAATATCCAAGGATAACCTGTGAATTCAAACAAATCATTCTCTGACCTATGGCCAATCCTTCTGCCTCACACAGATGTCTCCCTTTATAAGAATAATCATATCACTCAAGCTCAAATGTTCACTTGGGATTAACTAATATTTAAAGTGCTCTTTTAAGAGCCATGCCATGCAAAAGGGAAGTGGCTTATACACACAATACAGCAGTTTATGGAAAAAGTCTCCATCGTGTGGTAGAAAAAAACAGTCTTCTAAAGAGCAACCTGGATCCCAGTCCTGGTCTCCATGGTTTAGCAACGTGATCATGGGTAACTCACACTGAGTCTCAGTCTCCTCATCTATAAAGCAAAACATCTGTATCTGAGGAGTTTTTCTTTGCCAAGTTACTATGTCACCATGACCAATGCATACATATGTATTACATATGATAGTGATATGATTATTCCTTTCATATAGATAGAAGATAGATAATAGATAGAAGATATTGATGGATGAAAGAAGATATAGACATGAATAGATGATAGAGGATATAGATACATGTAGTTGTGATAATGTAGCATAGTTTTTTCCCCAAATGTGGTGAAATAAAGGAATGTTCGACCTAAAGACTTCCCATTTTATTCAAAAGTATGAAATATATTGGAAAATACAATAAAAACTAAACAAGCCAAAGTTGTCACAGCAACTTTACAATTGCCTAAGTAAAAGTCATTTTCAAATATTTTAGCAGACAATATGCATTAAAAAATAGAATCTTTGAAATACAGAATTGAATAAATGATGCACTGAAAGTTATAAAATTATTTGTGAATTAAAAATACATAAAACAATGCAGTGAATTAATCTTTAAATTTAACACATTAAATTATTCACTCATTTATTTCATAAGTATTCATGCAACACCTACTATGTGCCAGATGTTGTTCTGGGGTTACCACAAGGAATGAAAAAGAATAAGTCCACATGCTTTTGAATTTGAAATCTGTAGCAACTGGAGGTATCTGCTGTGAAGCTAATGAAAGTAAAGTAAGGACAGAAAGAGAGGCAAGGGGGAAAAATCATAGAGGGTGTGGCTGTGTGCATTTGGTTGTGCCAGACCCACGTCACCTGCACTGTCTTCCACATCCCAAAGGCCAGATATTAATATTTAAAGTGCTCTTCTTTTAAGACCCATGCCATGCAAAAGGGAACATCTGCAGCTCTCATGGAGTCTTTCTTTCCTGCAGGAGCACATGACATCTTCCCAAGGGGAAGTCAAGGTCTTAGAGAGGTCTTGCTCCCAGAAGTGACCTTCACCCAAGGACAGGAAGGGAGGTGGAGAGTAAAGCTCTAGCTTGCTCCCTGGTGGGGAAGGAGAACTCTGAGGGGTGGGCTGGGCTCCAGTTGCCCCCTCGCTTATTAGTACACCCTGTCTTGCCTTTCTCCTCTTCCCATCTCTGCTACAGAAGCCTCCTGGGACCACCTCCCAAATAAAACTACTTGCCCCTCTAATCTTTGTCCCAGAGTCAGCTCCTGCAGAATCCAGAAAGGAAGGCCTCTCTGATGAAGTGAATGAGTCACACAGATACCTGGGTGTTCCCAGACAGAAACCCTGGGGTGGGTGGGTGTGCAAGTCAGTATGCTGGGGACTGACACAGACCCTGTGGGAAATAACACGTGCACACTGGCTGGAAAAGGGGAGGGGGAAAAACAAAAGGGAGACTGAGGTAAGTATTATTTAGAAGTTGGAAGAACAATAGAGGGAGAGAACAATACACGTGTGAGGATCAGAGAACGTTGTTTGGACTGTATAACATTTAAAATGGACATTGAAGAATATTGACAGGATAGAAAGCTATTTCAGGTAGAAGGAACCCATGAACAAAGATGTGCAGAGTGGAGCCCACAGAAATCGTCTGAACAATCAGTAAAATGAAACAGAGAAAATACATGTTGGTTCACCTGCCGCAGCCTGCACATAAGTATTTTCACTTTACTAAAGCCTTGTTAAGTAGTTTATTGAAGGCCACACTGATTGAGGCTACACAGCAAAAACTATGAGTGAAAGAAACAAAACATCCCCTTTAAAGAAGCACTTGCTCTAGCTGAACAAACAAGCCATGCATGCATGGAATATGAATATGCCGAAAGATGCAAGACATAATGAGGACCTACCTACCTGGAATGTTCCTGCAGAAGTCCAAACAAGGGAGTCACATGGTGTATTGATACCAAGAGATGAGTTTTGAGTTGGTTGTTGCTTGTCAACATGTACCTATTCACTGAGGCCTTCCTGTTCTGTTCACAGATGAGGAAGCTCGGGTAGGAATCTTTGCACTGCCACCTCCTGGGCATGACTTCAGTGGTATCTATTTATCGGTCTCATGTGTCTCATCTGTATGCAGAGACAATCACTGTAATGCAAATACGGTGTTACCAAAACACCAGGAATTCAGTCTAGCTCCTGTTGCTCACCCCACACAAAGCCAATCCCTGAGGCAATGAGTATTGCCAGGAAGAAGGCTTTAATTGGGTGCTACAGCCACGGAGATGGGAGATCAGTCCCACGTCCATCTTCCTGACTGACTAAAACTAGGTGGTCTGTATAGCATGTAACCATGTGTGAGAAAACAGGAATTAGGGAGGGATAAGGAAGAGAAGTTGATCAACAGGAAGCAGGTGGTTGGTTCGGCAATCATAAGGGGGCAAAGGGTCTGAAATCTTACTGTCCAAATGCAGTGATCTGGTGAGTTCCAGCTCCTTGCTACTGTCTAGGAGGCCTGATGGTTGGTTTCCTGAAAAGGGAACTCAGATAAGACAAATATCACTTTTCTCAAGTTTAAGGCGGGGAAGATCAGTTTCTATGTTTACTCAAAGAAACCATAAACATCAACTCTATAGGACAACTGGGTCAATTTCAACAGCATCTACCTCATAGCAGGCGCTCAGTAAATGTTCATTATTATTTGCTCTGCCTCTTCTTTTTCTCCTTTTCTTTCTCCCTTTCTTTCTCCTTCATTATTACCACCTGAATGCCTTTCCTTTCTAGAAGACACCACTTTTAGTTGTCCAGCACAGCCCATTCTTGGCCTGCTGGTCAGAGGAGTGCCACCTACTCGTCTAGTAGACAGCCACATATTTGGAATTATAACTGACTTCTTGGAGATATCCCTCTAATAACTTACTTTTCTTTTTACAATCTACTCTCTGCTAACCTTCTATGGCAGGAACACACAAACATCCTCACTGAACATTCTAAAACACATATACACCCTGAAAAAGTATTAAAGGAATTAGCATCCTCATTGAACATTCTGAAACACATATACACATCCTGAAAAAGTATTAAAGGAATTATTTATCTGTAAAGTGTGGATGGCAATAATAAGTACCTCAGAAGACTCTGTATTAAATGAATTAGTGCAGGGAATGCTTCAAATATGCCTGTCCCCATAGTAAGTGTTAGCTGTTATTATCAACTTTATTATCCACTCATTTTAAGCTTAAAGCAATCATTTTATCCCATAACTGGCTGCTAATATTGACCTCCAATATCAAGATTATTAAGTGGTTATATTTACTTAAAAGTTGACACCATAATTATAGGGGGAAATGGAGCAACTATGAAAAACACCCAAGGAGACTATTAAATCCACAGGATCTAGATTGGCAGAACAATTATCTTGTCCCTAAATGAACATTTTCTACCAGTTATAAAACCATCCTATCCATGCCCAATGTTTTCCATTCAATAGCTTTCATATTTCATTAGTAGTTTTGTGTTTCATGTGTCATTGCATCATATGTGTTTGTCAGATAAAATAGACAACTAAATAACACCCACATTGTCATTGTCATTAGTTGAGAAATTCAACTGAAAACATTTTTTTTCTGGAAGATTGTTCAGTTTTAATATTTTTAACACTTTAACATTTATGCCTCCTGTAATCAGCTATATTTAAAAACCCACTGATGATTCAAAATTTAAAAATGAACATGAGATTTGATCTAAAAGTCAAAGCCTGTAATTGGAAATAAATAGGTCTGAAATTTTTACACTCTTTGGAGAACCTCTTAAGATTTCTCTCTAATCCACAGGAAGGGAAGTGTTGTTATCCATCCCGTCAGAAAGCATAATATCAAAACCAAATATAAAATACTGATGTGTAGCAAATTCTATTTAATCTGTGGGAATTTCTATCCCAGGACAACTTCCCACCACTACCTACAACATTTCAGCCAATTCCTCCTGGATCTAAGCTGGCTTATCTCAGTTAATCTCTTCTCAATTTATTACTCAAGTTAACAACTATATTCAGAAGGACTGATCTGCTGTAAAAGCATAATAAATAAAATAAAAACAAAATTCTGGTCTATTAGAAAGCGCTGGAGAAATTATTCTGAGATTATGTGTTCTACTCAATCATTCATTTTATTGTTCCCTCCTTGATGTTTAAACTAGAAATTTGAATAAAGGAGTAAAATATCTCTACAGTATGCAGGTACCTATAAGGGGTGACCTTTTTAAAAGAGATATTATAGAATAAACCCAGTGAGGATTTCTCTTTTCAAGTTTGTGTGTGTGTGTGTGTGTGTGTGTGTGTGTACATGCATGTGTGCCATTTCAGAATTATACATGGAATACATACCCATTTTTAAATTTAAAGTTATAGAAAAATATTAATAAGAAAAAGTCCTCTCGTATTAGACATAGCTTAAAACGCCTTCTGTGTTCTTTTTCTTCTTCTTTTAGTATCCACTGCATTTCAGTAGGGCACACTGAAGCCCAGCTCAAGACAGTCTTCTCTGGGATCTGTTGTAGCTACATGAGGGTATCCAACTAGAAGTCATATATACCTTCTAAATCATGTTTTCATAAGAAATCTATTTAGCCCACCTTCTCATAGTCTATATCACAGATTGGCGCAGTGGACCAGCTTTAAGCAAATGGACAAGGACCATACCCTCAGGAATGTTAGAGAAACAGAGTTCCTGAATGAGCTTTAAGAGCACAGTCTCTTACCAAATCTAAACTACAAGTTTGCTTCCAGACTATTGAAGGAGAAATAAGCACCCTTCTGTTTCGTTTGAGCCACTACACTATTGACCATTATTGACTTCTTCATTACCATCGTTTATTCTCTAACTTACACATCGCTCTATATCCTTCTATCCTAAAATACCACACCTATGCTTTTGATATTATACTCTCCAATATTTTTAAGTCCAATATTCAACTTAAAAACAAGAACGGTTGAGATCTAACTTTCTCTCTTTCTCTCTCTCTCTCCCATCTCTAGTTTTGCATTATTTTTGATAATTTGACATTTAATCTAATGTGCGTTTTATGTCATTACCAAATCATCCTGTTCATCAGTATTCTAGGTCATCATTAAAATGATGTTATTCATTGTCATTTAAAGGGCAATACTCAATATCATTTTGGGGATATTAACGTTAATACTATATAATAATAATACCAATCTAGCATAAATTTGAGAATATTTTCTAAAAGTATATTCCAAGAAGCAGATAAGAAACGTTAATCTCTTTATACCACAATTGTTCTATTCCTAATTCATCTTTTTCATGGCCATAGTAAGTATTGATTTTTTTTTCAGTAAAGATAATGAATAATAACCAAGTCTGTATTTCACTGAGGAATATTTATTGTTTCCCCCATCAAAGACTGCCTTGCCTATGTACAAATTCTTGCACCACCACTTACTGCCCCAAAATTCTATATACATTTTTAAATTTTCTAGTGTAATTTAGTACAGCAGAAAACAGTAACAAAAATACCTGAGGTCATGTGTATTCCTTAAAAATAAATTGTTTTGTTTCTTTTTCTTTTTCCTTTTTCTTTTTTCTTCCTACCAGGACATTTGCATAACTCTTTCTGTTTTGGATTCAACTTAGGGTTCTCATTGGTGGGGGAGGTTGAAATATAATTAAGTTCTTAAATCAGCATACTCAGATACTTTTAAAGCTCAAGAAAGTTTCTCCTTTTATATGATTGACTACAGCTCATCTTATCATTTTAGATTGGAGCTCCATTCTCTATCCTCCATGTCTATCAGCTTCTCCTTCAACACTTTTATTTTTCACTCCCTTTCATTCTTCCTTCCTCCCTTTTTCCACTCCTTTCTCCCTCTCCTTTTCTCTCTCTCTCTCTCGCAACTTAAAAAAAAAAAAATTATTGTCTCACAGATTTTGTGAATTAGGCATTTGAGACGACCTTAGCTAGTTATCTCTACCTCACAAAGTTGGCCAGGGCTGCAGTCGTCTGAAGGTTTAGCCAGAGCTGGAGGATTCATTTAAAAAATGACTATTTGCAAAAGGCCTCAGTTCCTGGCTGGTTGTTAGCAGAAGACCTCAGTTCTTCACCACGTGGACTTCATAGGGCTGCTTGAGTGCTCTTGGATGCAGTAACTGGCTTTTCTTAGAGCAGATGATCCAAGAGAAACAAGTAGGAAACAAAAATGCCTTTCATGACCTAGTCACAGAAGTCACAAACTATCTCTTCTGTTACATTTTCTTTATTAGAAGTGGGTCAGTAAGTCTAGCCCATACTCAAAGGAAGAGAAATTAAACCCAACTCCTCGACCCAAGAAGTATCAGAGGATTTGCGAATATATTTTGAAACCACTGCCATGACTTATCAATTTTTTTTCTCTTTTTCACTCCTATTGGTGAGAAAACATACAATATCTACCATGGTTTTTAGATGCATTTCTTTATTATGTGTGAGACAACATTTTTTAAAAAGAACTATTTGTATTTATGTCAACTTTCTGTTCATCACCTTTATTGATTTTTCGATTGGGGTTTTGGTATTTATGAATATGTATTGCAAATTTTTTTAGATAGACTTTATTGTTTAGAACAGTTTTAGATTAATGGAAAATTTGAGAAGACAGCATAGAGAGTTCCCATATACTCCACCCACTAAAATCCCCTTCTATGCACACTTACATTAGTATGGTATATTTATTGTAATCAATGAGCCAATATTGGTACATTATTATTAACTAAAGTTTGTTAAGATTTCCTTTGTTTTCTCTTAATGCCATTTTCTGTTCCAGAATTCGATCCAGGGCACCACATTACATTTACTTGTCATGTCTCCTTAAGCTCTGTAGTGAATTTTTACAATGTTATGTTGCTTCAGCATCCATCTTTAACAGAAGTTTCAATTTCTCAGACTAAAAGCAGGGCTCGGTTACCCTTCACACAGTTTCTCGTTCTATACCACATCCAAATGCCTCAAGCCTATAGGCAGAGATAATAACTTAGAGGTAGCTCTACTGCCTAGGACATTGAGTTCTCTGCTTTTTTGGCCATTTGCTTTAAACAGTCCATTCATGCTTTTTCCCACAAATTTAAGGTGACCCACACCCTCCTCCCCTGTATGTACTGCTAGCTGCCACACTAGCTCTCTCGCTGTCTCTCCCTTAACTCTCCATTCTTGCCTCATATGACCTGGGGACATAGGATTGCCTTCCTGACTCATTATGCCCCCCTTGCCTAGGACTTATTTATTGCCTATAAATAAGCCACTGAACTTGTTTCCTATTGTGATGGAATATTAAATTTCACCTTCCATCTGAAGAACCAGGAGCTACTCCAGGCTGGGTTTTCCCCAGAATACCACAGAGAACACAAGGTAGGGCTCCCAGTGCCAGAGCAATGGTCAGGCAGGAATAAACTGGATGCTGGTTAGACAAGAACCACAAGGGCATCTTCCAGTATAAAAAAGTTTTGGGGGTGTGATGGACCTCCTGGGTGTGGATCAGACAGTTAGGCGTTAGGCCATCTGCCAGGTAAAAGAACCATCCTGTGAAAACCACACTGTAAACACCCACGTCCAGCTCCCCATCATTTCCTGTGAGGGCAGGGTTGCTGGCTGATCCAGTATTAGAACCCCATTTCAGCCAGGGGCTCTCAAAACAAGCTTCTCTTAACTCTACAGTTTCTTTTAGGTTTCTAGTTTTTGATGACCTTGATAGTTTTAAGAAGTACTGGTCAAGTATTTTAAAGGAGATCCTCTGTTTAAATTTGTCTGATATTCCTCCCATGACTGGATCAGAGTTATAGTGTTTTAGGAGGAAGACCACAGAGACATTTTTATCACATCCTATCAAAATACAAAGTCAATATAATTTATTACTGTTTCTATTGCCTTGATAGACAACCTGGTTGAGACAGTGTTTGTCAGTTTCCCCACTGAAAAGTTACTCTAAAGATACCCTGTAAAGGTGGCCCTCCCCATACCCCAGTCCTCAGAAAGAAGCCACTATGCATGGCCCACACTTCCAAAGTATGGATTTATGGCACTCTTCCTTGAGGGTGGAGTATCTTCAGAAATAATCTGGAGTTCTGCAAAGGAGATTTGACTCTTCTTTCTTATTTATCTATTTAATCACTTACGTATTATCAGTATAAACTCATGGGTATTACTTCATACTTTGGATTATAATTCAATACTATGTTGTTAATTTTGCTGCTAAAATTGTTGCCACTTAAGCAACTGAAAGCTCTTTAAATTGATTTCCATGTCCCTTTGACACAGCATCATCAGTGTAGGAGTTTTTGGTGAAGAGGGAGGCACTTGCTTTCTGAAAGTACAAGAGGCTCCAGGCTCATCTTGCATCATTCTTGCCCAGTCCTAGAATCAGCCATTTCTCCAAGGAGCTATTGGACAATGGTATCACAATCCAGGATCTGGGCACTTGGAAGTGTGATCATTGCTATTGGTATATGGTTTATTTTAGGCCCTCTCAGTTGACTAAGTAATTAAATATATATGTATATGCTAACCCATGTATGTACACATATTACAAATATTTCTATATATGTGACTATCTGTATGTATGCTAACCTGAACATGAATTTATACTGTTTTCTCTAGTTCTAATCCACTACCACATAGTTCATTCTAGCTTCCTCTATTGCTTATTTGTAAATTTCCCACTCCAACAATGAAAAACATGACTGCCACCTTCTGCTGTCTGTTTATTTAAGTGCCCAATTCTGATATCCATGTATAGCAGCATCAGGATTGTTGACTCATACCGCACAGGAAACAACATCACCAACTCAAGTACCGTTGCCTTTAATCTTACAGACACCACTTATTCACAGTGTTACTTAGGTCAGTGCCTTTCCCTTATAGACCCTTCAGCGAGATTGTTTCATACATTTTTTTATACAATTGGATTCCCTTGTCACAGTCTGTATTACTCCCTGGGGTCCCTTCACATTAAAAATGATTTTATTTTTACTTTGCATTCACTAAGATTCACTATTTGTTCTGTGCAGTTCTACAGGTTCTGAAAAATGTATAATGTCATGTCTCCACCATTATCGTATCATACAGAATAGTTTCACTGCTCTAAAAACCCTCTGTGCTTCAACCATTTAACCCTCATCCTCTGCACTCATACCCTTGGCAACCATAGATCTTTTTATTGTTTCTATAGTTTTACTTTTTCCAGAAGGTCATATAATAGGAATCATACACTAGGAGCATTTTCCAATGGCTTCTTTTACTTAGATTGCATTTAAGAATCACTCATGTCTTTTTGTAGCTTGATAGCTTACTTCCTTTTATTGCGGAATAATATTCCATTGTTTGGAAGCACCACAATGTGTTTGCCCATTAATCTATTAAAGGGCATCATAGTTACTTCCAGTTTTTTGGTGTTTGTGAATGAAACAGTTATAAACATTTGCATGCAGGTTTTGTATGGACTTACATTTTCATCTCAATTGGGTAAATATCTAGGAATGCAATTGCTGGGTTGTATAAGGCTATGTTTCACTTTTTAAAAACTGCCAATCTGTTCCTTCATAGTGAATGTACCATTATCTCTCTTTTTGTATCTGCCATTGAGAGACTTCACAGCACTGTTCCTCATGTTAATGTTTCCATTTTAGCAGCATCATTTGTTCTTTTTATAGTTGGCAATGTAGAATCTATTATTGCACTTGTCAGATTACATTCAATCATTCTTTTCTTTCACAACTGTCTTCTTTATGTTTTCCAAACCTCTTCTTTCTATAATATTCTAATACTATTTCATTAAGGTCATCTCTTCTTGCTTTCTATTGAAGGTGCTAACTAGCATTCCATATCTTTTGCTGCTAACCATGATAAATCATTTTCAGATGCCTGATCTTCATTTGAGTGGTCAAGATGATCATTTACCTTTCTATTTTATTTTTCTACTGAGTAAACCCAGGTCTGTGAGGTATCAGTGTTTGTTAATCAATAAAATGTTTTTATTGCCTTTCTTCCCACTTTCTAGATCTAGAGCTGGATAGCAGGGAGATATGCTTTGTTTCTAGGCTAATATACAGTGTTAAGCCCTGAGGCAGAAGAATGGCGTGAACCCAGGAGGTGGAGCTTGCAGTGAGCTGAGATCATGCCCACTGCACTCCAGCCTGGGTGACAGAGCAAGATTCCATCTCATAAATAAATAAATAAATAAATAATGAAATTAGAACATCTCCTCTGAAGGGCATTGCTGGTTCTCTCACACCTTATGCCGAAACAGTTGTCCAAAATCTACAGTTCTCAATATGTATTGCTAGCAGGGTTCTTCCTTGTATCCACTTATTCCTACTATGCTTTATTTGTTGAAATTATAGCTCTTCCAAACCAGCATCCTGTCACTGGTCTATAATAGTTTCAACACTGCTGTCTTCTGGAATTGTGTTCACTAAATACAGAAAGCAGATGAGTGTGCAGAGTAGTAAGGGTAAAGATAATTATCATAAGAAATTGACCCACATGACTATGGAGGACTGCAGTCAGCAAGCTGAAGACCCAGGAGATCTGATGGTGTAAGTTCCTCTTTGAGAGAAGGAGAAGACAATAACCCCTTCTCAAGCATCAGGTTAGAGGAGTTCTCTGTTACTTAAGTATTTTTTGTTCCATTTAGGTCTTCAATTGACTAGATGAGGCACACTTACATCAGGGAAGGCAATCTGCTTCACCCAGTCTACTAAGTCAAATGTTAATCTCATTCAGAAACACCCTAATAAACACAGCCATAATTATATTTGACCAAATGTGTGGGCACCCCATTGCCCAATCATGTTGACACAGAAAATTAACCATCAAAGGAAGCGAAGCACCAGATCTTATTTAAGTATTTAGATTTTGTTTTTAAGTAGACAAGGAGGATATTCTTCTGAGGATAATAACACTACCTGATCTGTTTTGGGAAACATAACAAAAATGAAGAACCTTCTGGATACATCTACACATGGTTCTAATAAGAATGGTCTTTGCAGCATATTTCTAATACCAAAAACTTTAAGCAACATAAATGTTCATCAAAAGAAAAATGGCTAAATATATTTTGGATTACAGTATATTGACATAAGAAAATACTGTGTAACCAGTTAAAAAAAACAAATTGAGGAAGTTATTTAAACTGATATGAAATTATCTCCAAAATATATTAATTGAAAAAGCAAGATGTGAAACAGTATGTACAGCATGCTATTATATAAGAAAGAAAATAGGAGAATTACTGTACTTGCATATGCATATTATCTAGAATGACAAAGAAGAAACTGGTGGCATTGATTGGCTTCAGAAATAGAACAGAGGTGTTAGGAAGCAAGAAACATTGCTCAAAAATCTGTAGCATTTGTTATGCCAATACTGAACTATCTGAAAAGGAAATCAAGAAAAAAATTCCATTAACAGTAGCTACAGAAAAATAGTACCTAGAACATGAACAATCTCTGCACTGAAGACTATGAAACATGTATGGAAGAAATTGAAGAGAACACAAATAAATGGAAAGATATTCCAAGTTCATCGATTAGAAGAATTAATATTGTTAAATGTCTACACTGCCCAAAGTAAGTTACAAACTCAGTACAGTTCCTATCCAACCACAAATGACACTTTTCACAGACATAGAAAAAAAAATGATACTAAATTTGTATGAAACCACAAAAGACCCAGAATAGTCAAAGCAATTTTAAGGAAAAAAAAAAAAAAACATAGCTGGAGACATTACACTACCTAACTTCAAATTTTACTTCAAAGCTATAGTAATCAAAACAGCATGGTACTGTCATTAAAAACAGGCACATAGATCAGCAGCAGATAATGGAGAACTCAGAAACAAATCCATATATATACATCCAACTGATTTTCAACAAAGATATGAAGAACACACATGGAGAAAGGATACTTTTCAATAAATGATGGTGGAAAAATTGGATATCCATATACAGAAGAATGAATCTAAACCTCTGTTGTTCTATATATACAAAAATAAATTCAAAATGGACTAAAGACTTTAAGACCCAAGTCTATAAAGCTACTCTAAGAAAACATAAAGAAAGTGCTTTATAACACTGCTTTGGGCAAGGATTGTTTTGCATAAGATCTTAAAAGTACAAGTCACAAAAACAAAAATAGAGAAATGAGATTACATAAAACAAAAAAGCTTCTACACAGCAAAGGAAACAATCAACAGAGGGGAGATACAACTTACAAAATGGTAGAAAATGTTTCCAAACAATACATCTGACAGGGGTTTCCAGAATATATAAGAACCTCAAAGAATCCAATAGCAAAAATAATAAATAGTGCCATTAAAAATTGGACAAAGGACATGAATAGACATTTCTCAAAAGAAGACATGTTAATGGCCAATAATAGGTGTATGCAAAAATACTCAACATCATCAATTGTCATGGAAATGTGTATCAAAACCACAATGAGATATCACCTCACTTCAGTTAGAATGACTACTATTAAAAAGACAAAAGACGACAAGTGTTGGCATGGATATGGAAAAACCTGAATGCTTACACATGTCGATGGTAATATAAGTTAGTACAGTGATTATAGAAAATGATATGATGTTTCATTAAAACAATTAAAATGGAATTATCATGTGATTCAGCAATCCCACTATTGGGTTAATATCCAAAAGGAACAAAACCAATATATTGAAAAAATACCTGCACTCCCATATTTATTGCAGCACTGGTCATGATAGCCAAGATAGGGAATCAACCTAAGTATTCATCAATAGGTAAGTAAATAAAGAAAATATGGTGTATACACACACAAGAAGATACTATTCAGCCATAAAAGGAATGAAATTCTTTCATTTGCAACAACATGGTTGAAACTGGAGAATATGTTAAGTGAGGTAAGGCAAAGAAAGCCAAACATTCTTTCACTTATATGTAGAATCTAAAACAATTGATCTCAGAGGAGTGAGAGTAAAATAGTGGTTACAAGAGCCTGGGGAGGATAGGAGGTAGGGTGGATCAGGAGAGGATTGGTCAACAGGTACAAAGTTACGGTTAGGGGGAATAAGTCCTGGTTTTGCATGGCACACTAGGGTATTGCTAACTATATATTGTTAACTATAGTTAACAATAATGTATATTTCAAAATAGCTAGAAGAGAGGATTTTTAATGTACTTACTACAAAGAAATGATAAATTTTGACATGATGGATTTTTGAATCATCCTGATTTACTTACTATACAATGTATAAGTGTATCAAAAAATCACTTTGTATCCCATGAATATGTACAATTATTGTGTGACAATTAAACATAAAACTTAAAAAATGATAGCTGAATTAAACTTTTCCAAAGAAATAATTCAACTTCAATAGCATCTTTATATTGTTTTTGAATATATTCAATTGATGATGTACATTTAAAATTATTATTATTATTATTATTTTGAGATGGAGTCGCACTCTGTCACCCAGGCTGGAGTGCAGTGGTGCCATCTCAGCTCACTGCAACCTCTGCCTCCCAGGTTCAAGTGATTCTTCTGCCTGCAGGACTACAGGCACCCACCACCATGCCCAACTAATTTTTGTATTTTTAGTAGAGATGGAGTTTCACCATATTGGCCAAGATAGTCTCAAACTCCTGACCTTGTGATCCGCCCTCCGCGGCCTCCCAAAGTGCTGGGATTACAGGTGTGAGCCGCCACACCCGGCCTAAAATTATTCTTAATGTCATGTTTGCTGCAAACCACATGAAGTAATTTCTCTTCATTTTATATTATATTTTTCTTATTTCAGCTTTTATTTTAAGTTCGGGGTACATTTGCAGGTTTGTTACATGGATATATTGTGTGATGCTGAGATTTGGGGTATAAATGATCCCATCACCTAGGTAGTTTTTCAACCCTTATTCCCTTCCCTTATTTCCCACCCTGGTAGTCCCCAGTATTTATTGTTGTCATCTTTATATACATGAGTACCCATTGTTTAGCTCCCACTTATAAGTGAGAGCACGTGGTATTTGGTTTTCTGTGTCTGTGTCAATTCAGTTAGGATAATGGTCTCCAGCTGCATCCATGTTGCTGCAAAGGACAAGATTTCATTCCTTTTATTGCTGCATAATATTCCATGATGTACATGTATCATGTTTTCTTTATTCAGTCCACCTTTGATGGACATCTAGGTTGGTTCCATGTCTTTGCTATTGTAAATACCACTACAATGAACATAGGAGTGCATGTACCTTCATGGCAGAACACTTTCTTTTCCTTTGGGTAGATACCTAGTAATGGGATTGATGTGTCAAATGGTAGTTTTGTTTTAAGTTTTTTGAGAATTTTCTAAACTGCTTTCTACAGTAGCTGAACTGATTTGCATTCCCACCAACAGTGTATAAGCATTTGATTTTCTCTGCAACCTCACCAACATCTGTTGTTTTTTGAGTTTTTAATCATAGCCATTCTGACTGGTGTGAGATGGCATCTCGTTGGGATTTTCATTTGTATTTCTCTAAGTATTAGTCAGGCTGAGAATTTTTTTCTTTTTCTTTTTTTTTCTTGAGACAGAGTTTTGCTCTTGTCACCCAGGCTGGAGTGCAATAGCACTGACTGGGCTCACTGCAACCTCTGCCTCCTGGGTTCAAGCAATTCTCCTGCCTTAGCCTTCAGAGTAGCTGGGAGTACAGGCACCTACCACCACACCTGGCTAATTTTTGTATTTTAGTAGAGACAGGGTTTCACCATGTTGGACAGAATGGTCTCAAAGTCCTTACCTCAAGTGATCCACTTGCCTTGGCCTCCCAGAGTGCTGGGATTACAGGCGTGAGCCAACACGCCCGGCCAAGAATCTTTTAAATATATTCGTTGGCTGCTTGTGTGTCTTCTTTTGAGAAGTATGTTCATGTTCTTTGCCCACTTTTTAATGGGATTTCTTGCATTTTGCTAGTCAATTTGTTTTAAGTTTCTTCCAGATTCTGGATACTAGACCTTTGTCAGATGCAGACTTTGTGAATATTTTCTCCCATTCTGTAGGTTGTCTGTTTATTCCCTTGATAGTTTCTTTTGCTGTGCAGAAACTCTGTAGTTTAATTAGGTCCCACTTACCAATTGTTGTGTTTTTGGAATTGCTTTTGAGGACTTAGTCATAAATTCTTCACCAAGGCTTATGTCCCGTACTGTATTCCCTACTTTTTTTCTAGAATTTTTACAGCTTTAGCTCTTACATTTAAGTCTTTAATCCATCTTGAGATAATTTTTGTATACAGTGAAAAGCATGGGTTGAGCTATATTCTTCTGAAATTGCTAGCCAGTTATCACAGCACCATTTATTGATAAGGAAGTCTTTCCCTATTGCTTATTTTTGTTGAATTTGTTGAAGATCAGGTGGTCATACAGGTGTGGCCTTATGTCTGGGTTCTCTATCCTGTTCCATTGTTCTATGTGCCTGTTGTTTTTATACGAGTACTATGCTGTTTTGGTTACTGTAGCCCTGTAGTATAGTTTGAAGTGAGATAGTGTGATGCCTCCAACTTTGTTATTTTCTCTTAGGATTGCTTTAGTGATTTGGGCTGTTTTTTGGTCCATATGTATTTTAGAATTTTTTTTTAACCAAGTAGATGAAAGCTGTCTGTAAGGAGAACTACAAAACATTGCTGAAAGAAATCATAGGTAACACAAACAGACAGAATAACACTCCATGCTCATGCATTGTAAGAATCAATGTTGTTAATATGGCCATACCGCCCAAAGCAATACACAGATTCAATTCCTATAAAACTAACAACATCATTTTTTAAACAAATAGATTATATTTTCAATAAATAATTAAAGTCAAAATTTTAAAAATAAAAATAAAGTAACAACAAGCTTGAAATCAATGTGAGGGAGAGATGAGAGAAATGAAAAATTGGGGGTACTTCTAATCCCAATGCCTTTTCTCCAAAGTTTGGCCCCAAACCACCCTCTGAGGAGCCCTGCCTTTCCTCGCCCTACTCTCATTACTCATATAACACTACATGGGGGGAGTGGACATTCAGTTGTCAGCATTGTTTCTCTTCCTGTAACATCAGATAAAGTTAAAATTAGTATTTTTAAGGGTGGGGACAATTTTCTCAACCTTATTTTGATGCTCAGTACTGAGCAAAGGAACATACGCATGGTAGAATCTCTAAAATTATTTTTTATGATAATAAGACTGTTGTGATTTAACTATAAACAGTGACCCATAATTTCCATAACATGTTCCAGGACACTGGTCTTATTATTTCATAGTGTGCCTGCATCTGTACAGCCTTTTAAAGGCCCATAAAATCAAGATATACATTATAGTTTTAAAATGTAGGTTGTAAAAAGAATAGAAATATAAATAGATAAGATTTTATAATAGCAGACATTACAGTAGAGCACAAATCTGAATAAATTGTGTATTCTAACTATAAAAAGTTGTGAGAGAGTTAAGGCAAAAACCTGGCCAATACAATGTAAAGTTTTCCACATGTAGCACAAACTTCACATGTCAACTAAAATCTTATCTGAATGTTTAGTACTAGAACTTCACATCATTTTCAGAAACGACTTTTTTTTTTTTGAGCTGGAGTCTCACTTTGTCACCCAGGCTGGAGTGCAATGTTACTATCTTGGCTCACTGCAACCTCCACCTCCCGGGTTCAAGCAATTCTCCTGCCTCAGCCTCCCAAGTAGCTGGGATTACAGGCACGCACCACCACAGCTGGCTAATTTTTTTGCATTTTTAGTAGAGATAAGGTTTTACCATGTTGGTCAGGCCAGTCTTGAACTCCTGACCTCAAGTGATCACCCTCCTCAGCCTCCCAAAGTGCTGGGATTATAGCCATGAGCCACCGCACCTGGCCCAGAAATGGCTTTAAAAAAATCTACCTATCTATCTAGATATGTATATAGATATATATCTATCTATATATAGATACATAGATAGAATTTTTAAAAAAATATTAACTGCATTTCTTCATTTCTTCATCTTTCTGAGCAAGGCAAATCCTCAGTTGAAATATAATTTCATTTTTTCCAGCCAAATTATTCACATAACCTAGGGTCATCTGTATGTCTAATTTGTATGAAAGAGAAAGAAGAATATACAGAAACAAGAAGTAAAAATTATTTATATATATATATACACATTGGGAAAGTACATTCTTCTAACTCTGCATGTGACTGAAATTCAGGGGACACATCCATACAATTTGAGACTGAGTTTTTTTCTCACATTTTCTATAAAATGCAAACATCATTGGTTATAATTATGGATCCACCTATTTAAATGTTCAATTCTGAAAATAAGAAATTATAAATCCCTTCTGAGGCCATGGTGAGTAAAGAATGAGAGTTTATATTTAAGCAGACAAGCATAGTGACACTAGGGTTGAAGTCAATGATTCCCAAAATTTGAATTAAGTCGAGAAACTGTTTCATGTTTTTGAAATTTCACAACCACAGCAGAAATGACAAGGTATCACAAGTCATGTTGGGAGCTCTTTGGTTTTTCCTGGGAGTGTAAATAAAGATTTACCTCCTCTTAATTTTTCCAGTGGGAGGTAAACAAACTTCTCTAAGCCTCTTCTGGTAAGGGCTTCCAAGAAAGTTTTTACATGTAGGAAGAGAGAACAAGTGCAGGCAACTTCCAAGGTCCTCTTGTTTTGCAGATCACTGCACAACAGACCCACAGGAAGAACAAGTTAAGATAATGACTTTTAACCGAAGTACAAGTTAGCATCACTTGGAAGACTTTACAAAGCATGATTGGCTGAGAGTCTGTGGGAGCAGAAGAGGAAACTGAGGCTTTAGGGAACTGTAGCACATTGGCAAGGACACCCAGCTCATAAACAGTGAATCTGCCTCCAATTCTTCTTTCTTCCCAGCTCAGATGTCTGCTAGGGCTTTATCTGGTAACCATGTCAAAGACACAATTTTAATTTAGAACAAGATTAAGAATCCTACATTTCTTGATGTTGGTGAGTTCAGGTGATATACATTCTGCTAGTGATTAAGATTTTTAAATTACTTGATTTAGAGTAAGGTTGATGTGATCACTTATTTTCCTTGGGAAATTCACAAATGAAAGGTAGGGTGAGGTTTGAAAAGTAGGGGTCATTATTTGAAAGTATTATTCTGTCTAGTAAGTCTTTAAACAGAGTGCCCCGACAACATTAGTGGAACCAATAAAATGTGCCTTTTACCTTAAGTGGGGTCAGTATTCACAAAGATCCATTGAGCCCTCTTATTAAGGAGCTTTAACTGAAGGACTAGGGAATGCACCCACCATAAGGTTGCTATACAGTGTAAGAAGATCACTGTGCAGTGCACTGTGTGTATGACATGTATTGTAAGGTATAGATTACTGTGTTGGTGTGAGAACTACATAACCATGCAATATAAAGAGATCACAGCAGTGGAGGGAGTAAATGACTGTGCAGCAGAAGATGTCATCAGAATGCAGTGTAGAGAGTAGATCGCCACGTGGATTCCAGTGTTGATCACTGCGCAGTATAAGGTGTCAGTCACTGTGTAGTGTGGGGAGCGGATTACAGTGAAATAGGATGTACACCACCGTGCAGTATACTGGGTATCACTGTGCAGATTGTATCACTGTGCACTATAGAGAGTGTATCACTGTGCATGGTAGAGTGCACATCATCGTGCACCGTAGGGAGCAGATCGCTGTGCCATAGGATGAATACCACTGTGCAATATATAGTGGGAATCACTGTGAAGTGCAGAGAGTGAATCACTATGCAGTGCAGGGTGTGGATGACTGTGCACTCAAGCGAGTAGATCACTGTGCAGTGTAGGGTACAGACTGTTATGCATTGCAGGGTGCAGAGATGTGCAATGTAGTATACATCCCCATGCAATCTAGGAAATGCATCTCTTAGAGTTTTATCTGAGTTTACGAGTTACCATCTTGTGCATAATGCTAAGATGGTCTCTTTAAATAGGAAAATGTGTTTTTCAGTGTTTGCTTTTCCTTGGTGTCCTTCATGTGTCTGCGATGAATAGCTATGTCAGAAGAGACTTTGCTGAGCCCATCACAGTGTGCAGGCACAATGGAGAGCAAAGACTACAGAGAATGTGGCTCTACCTTTGACTGTTATACAATCTGATAGGGGAGTGAAACACCAAAGTGTGCCTGAAAACATTTATGAGAGAGTGTAATAACCACTGAGGCACAGCCTTCGTCTGAAAAGGGGATGAGTGGCCAATAAGAGTAGCAAGAGAAGTGAAGAGAACATAATTCATAGAGAACGGGAACTTACAGCTGTGTATTGGATGGAGGGAGGGCAGTCCAGGATGTGGCAACACAAAGTCCGTGTAAGGCTTGGTTGACTAAGTAATGAGGTTAGAAGATGACTCCCTCAAGGAACCATGCACATCGGCGTCACTGGGGAGTCAGTTCATTTAAGAAGCAGGTTTTTGAGCCTTCCCCCCACTGAGGGAGAGTTTCTGGGAATATGCATTGTAGCCAGTTATCCCAGGTGACTCTCCATGGCACTAAGGTTTGAAACTGCTGATTAAATGACAGAGACACATGTGTAGATCTGGAGAAACCAGAGGTTTAATGCTAAGCTTCAGTGTATTGGATCATACTCAGGGCTGCCCTTGGGCCCATGAAGGTGGAGGAGAGTAGAAAGAAATGCTGCCTGGAAACGGGCACAAGGATGTTAACAAGAGCAGGATACAGCAAGGGGGTCCAAGGCTAACTGCAGGCTGGGCACGAGTGGTGGCTCACACCTGTAATCCCAGTAGTTTGGGAGGCTGAGGCAGGCCGGGAGTTTGAGACCAGCCTGGGCAATGTGGTGAAACCCCGTCACCACTAAAAATACAAAGAAAAAAAATTAGCCAGGTGTGGTGACACGCACCTGTCCCAGCTCCTTGGGAAGTTGAGGCAGGAGAATCTCTTGAACCCAGGAGGTGGAGGTTGCAATGAGCTGAGACTGCGAAACTGCATTCTGGCTTGCATGACAGAGTGGGACTCTGTCTCAAAAATAAATAAATAAATAAATAAAGTTGACTGCCAAGCCAAATAAGGGAAGTCATGCAAATCTTCTTCAGTCTCATCTTCTGGTCTTCCTTGGGGAATGTGGGGTGGGTCCATGTTCTGAGGTTGTAACCTTCTCTGAGCTGGAAGCAGAACAGTGAACCCTCATACTGTTGAAACACAGACAAGAAATGTCCCTACTTCTCTCAGACATTATGAAAAACATGTATCTACAAAGTTTATGGGGCTTTCGTACCTCCAAGCATGTAATTTCCCAGATCAAGATGTCTGATAGAGGCTCACTGCCAGTGGAATTCATCACAAACATCTCAACAGTGTTATCCAGCATGTCTGCCCACGTACCTTCTACTCTGGTCTCCCACCTGTTTTTGGACATGCCATGGACAAACTCCAACCAGGAGGTTTGTCCTCTGCAGCCCCAGCATCTGCTGACCTGGTGCAAGTCACAGCCAACTGTCTGTTTGATGCTTCAAGCTCCCTCTCAAATTCCAGCTCCTTCATAAAGCCCTTCTGATCCCACCTGATCCTTCTTCTCTCCAAGTCCTTGGAACGTTTTATGATAACTTAACACCTTCTGCCTTGTGTTCTGGCTATTTATGTGAATACTAATATCCCTCTGGCTGGGCTGGGGCCTACCAGAGAATGAATTTGTACTCTGTCATTATCACTAAAATTTTCCTGGATCCCTACAAAACAGGCTGCATATACCAGATACTCAATAAATATTTATTCAACTAAACTGGACTCAAAAAATTTGTAAATTTTCAATAGGATATACATAATGAAAAATTGCTTATTAAGTTCAGAACTGTTTTGCTTAGTGAATGCATGAATCAAGCATCAAAAACCTCAGTGCAATATGAGAAACTTGCACCACTTACTCACCCTCACTATCAGTCGGAGCAGCATTTTCTTTCCCTGGGATTCCCTCACGATTTGCAAGGCAGACCCAATCGCCTCCCATCCATTTTGATCTGTCCCCTTCATCCATCAGGCGCCGACAGCACCAATCCATGATTACTAAGGGAGGCAGAAACCCCAGTCAGCTAGTCTCTTTGTCTGGACATAGGGCTATTCATGGAAACTGCATATTCAGTGTACAAATAAGTGTCAGCTGAGAGACTGAACCAAATGATTGATTGCTCATTTCTCCATGAGAGCACTATTTGGAACAAAAGCCCTGATTATCAAATCATTGACACAAAAACGAAATAAGCTGATGGTGCCTTCTGATTATGAACTGAAGGTTTTCTGCTAACTTCATCCTGAGTGCTTCCTTCTCAGGCTTCCAGGCACCATATGATTAAGCTTCACTGATGGGAGCTTAGATCCAAGGGATGTTCATTTATAAATCAACTCTATAGTGCCTTATGCATGGATTTTGGGCTTTCTTAAGCATAAGCCTTTGGGAGCTCAAGGACTCTGCCTTACTGGATTTGGAAAGAAATTGTTCTACCAGCTCAGCACAGTCTATGGAGGCTTTCATGGGCTTTGGAGAACTCCAAATGCCTTTGATTGGCCTGTCTTTTGATTGGATACATAAATTATCTGTTGCTTCCAGTTGATCATTTCTAAAGCTTCTAACTGTTGTAGCTTATTGAATCCATGAACTAGAGTTGATGTGCATAGAACAAATACAAGATATAAATCTCCACTCTTCTCCTGAAGACCTATGGTGCATTTTCTCAGCAGGCAAATACATGAAGTATCGCAACACAGATACTCTAGTGAGATCAAAAATACAGTTTTAGCTTTTCTTTTGTAAAAATGTTTAATACTCTTGTAGCTGCAAACACAGAAAGACAAAAACAAATGTGCACAAATGACAAACAAAGCCAATAATTCTTTATGTTATTTTTACCATGTTTATTGATGGAAACAGAGACATGGGGAATTTTATCTGACTCTGAGCCAGAAATGCTCAACTGCCTTCTAAAGAATTTGTCCAAGCATAAAGTCAAGATAGAAGGAAAAGACAATACCTAGAATTACACATTGTTGTGGATTTGAGAACATTCTTTCTTTAGGTAAGGAGAGCAACTGTGAGGTTCCTCCCATTTCACACTCCTGTTGCATGGGGCTGCTAACCTGGGCAGGGACAAGCCTACAGCTTCTCATTTTAACCTGTGTCCACTTGCTGGGCTGAACCTCTGCTGCCATTCACCCTTTCACAGTCTCTGATATTTTGTAGTGGATTCTATGCCTAGAGTTTACATTGTTTTTTCACATTTCCTTATAGAATACTCTTAAGTCCAGAGAAAGGGAAGCTATTCGGTACAGTAAGAATGTAGAAAGCAAGAGGTCTCTGCTTGGAGCAAGCTTTTTGGAAAGCAGCATTGGAAATGGTCCTGAGTCAGTAAGTTTGCTTTTGAGATCCATCCTAAGAAATAAATTTAAAATATGACCAGGTGTTCAAAAACAACAAGCTCATTGAAGCATCTGTGATGTTGCTACCCTCTGGAAAATGGAGACTTTGCAATGGTGGCAGCCCAGTCACCAAGAATCAGTTGAGGATTAGCAACTGTGTGGGAATGATGCTTTAGGCAGACATGAAAATTGCCGTGTCCATGTGTGCCAGGCACTTCAGAAGGCATTATCTCTTTTAATCTATAGAATTACCATTGCCATTCCCATAGAGGGTTAAATGAAACCTATATAACAAGCTGGTAATTGGCAGAGCAAAGGTTTCCATCCAGGTATTTCAAGTCCAGAATTTGAGTATTTAAGCACTTTCTTTTGCTGCAAAATAATTTTCCCACTATACACACACAAACACGTTTCATTCCTCATTGAGGCCCACTGCCATAATGAGCCACAAGATCCTATGGAAGGTGGCAAAGTCCTTAGTAATGAGAGTAGAAGATGGTGGAAGACTGTGGGGCTAATCAGAAAATACTCCAGAGACATCAGATCTCCATTGGTCCTGGAAATTCTATCCCAATATGGTGATGTCCCCAACTACCTTAATCAACATGAAACTTACCAGAATTGATTCATTTTCTTTTAGATGAATGAGAATCAGGCAGAATCTCTGGGCCATCATTGCTATCATTAACTCATTCATGAGACCTACTCTGAGCCAGGCACGGTGCTGTGGATTGGGGCTGTGGGGACAAATGCATGTCCCAGCCATTAAGGAGCTCAGAGTCCAGCCTAGCAAAAAGAAAGCAAATAGATGATTGTAGTGTGACCAGTGATCTTGGAATAGGCTGGAAGATACAGATATTCAGGGGCAGCAACTGTCATTAGCCCATATCACATCCTGTATTTCCTTTTCTTAGGACCTTTTTCTTGATATTTTTTCTTACAAGAGACCACTTCCCTCAAGAAAGCACAGCGTAAGTTAATATCTATTAATAGTTAAGGGAGGTGGGTGGATCTCAACATAATAGACTTTTTTAGTACATGTTCATTGTTTGCTAATATTTATATCAATTGTTTCTCCACTAAGCATCCATCAGTTAAGCCTTGGAGAAACAGAAATAGGAAGAGAAAATCAAGCTGGATTATTTTTCTTTATATGAAATAAAAGAGAGAGTTGAAAATATTTTTAAAGGCACATAAATAGACCAAGATATTTGAAAAAGTATTTGTGCCACATGTCTCTATAACATGCGGTATACTTTAGAATTCCTGGATCCTTATGAAGATATTCAAAGTTAAAGTACTTACATTCATAAAGAAAGCCCGTGTGTGTATATCTGAACATATAATCCACAAAGCATAACTTTGGTCCATTTACCAGCAATGTTATCATAATATAAATTTTAAAACTAAGTCCCCATTAAGACACAGGTTGTCCTCCTAGAGTTCAACTGTTTGCCCAAGGGAGACAGCAGCTTGAAAAAGACTCTGTGACTTAAGGGCCCCCCACCACCCTCAATGCCACTTGAGATCATCCTGCCTCTTCAAAGTATGGAAATCCAGAATACATTTTGCAGCTAGCTCAGGTCAAAAACGCCTTGGGCTAAGGGTGTTAGCAAGAGAAAGGGCACAGAGAGGCTGGCAAGTTGCTCCCACTGGACAAATGACTCTAGTCATCTACCCATCCACCTCTGTAAAATGAAATCATGGAAGAAACACTGCGAGGCTCTTAGAACAGGGTCTGGAATGAGTGACGGGAGCTGTAGAGGAATTCTCATTGCCTTTCACACTCTGCCAGTTTCTGACTCTGCCGAAGAGCATGAGATGAGAATTCTGCATCGTGTTCAGATAAGGGACTAATGTATTGGCTCTGAAACCAGCTCATTCCGGTATAGGCTGTTTGTTAATTTTCAAAGCGGTCCTATATCTACAATGTCATCTGATCCCCATAATCATCCTACTGAATGATCCTAAAAGATGTCATAGTTGACAGAATGATTTTAAAAATAAGATGTGAAAAAAATGTAGGCACAGGTAGGCAGGAAGATGATTAAAGATTTAACTGTAGATGGTGGGGGCAAGTCTTTTAAATGTTTTATTTCCAGGGAGGTGCTCTTGTAGCCTGTGTGTCTGGGTGTGCATTTTTTAGAAGTGTACAGAATGAGTAAGCACACAGGAAATGAGGGTGAGAGAGAGCTGAGGCAAAGGCCCAGAGGTATGACTCCAAGGAAAAGGGAGTAATTACTCAGTATCTCTACCACTTCAGTATATATTACCTGTGGTAAGAAATCCGTCACAGATGCCTGACTTCCCTCCACCCTCAGTACCGCCCCATCAAAAGCAAAAGTCCTGTGTGAAGGCTTTGCTGTGGACAAGGAATGCAAAAGCAGGCAAGACCGATGATGAGAATTTGAAGGTAAGAGAAAATGAGGCAGCCAAGGATATCCCAAGGCCACTTATGCCTGATAGAAAAATGAAGAAACTTTAATTTGTTCATGCTTGACAGCTGCAGAAATGTGAGGCCCCGAGCAGACTGTGTCAACAAGGAGAATTATTCTGTCTTGCTTCTACAGCTTAGGAAACACAGAGGGGTCGAGGATAAGGGCGTCGAGCTCCACACCCCCTTGCTCAGTCACAGTGGAATCTGACATTTCACCTGTGCTGTGACTGGCATTGAGATGCTTCCGAAAATATACTTATGAAGATGGGGCTAAATCTGCATGACAGGAAGAATATCACAAAATATAATATACTTTAATATTTAAAATACAAATTACCCAAAGTGCGATGAAAGTTTGCTTTTGCTGCTCCATCAAAACAGGTGATTTATAAAACTGTGCATTTTGAATGGACTAAAATGCAGGCCATGATGGTGAGTAGATCGGTACGCACGGTGAGCCCCACCTTCGCACTTGCAGTGACTGCATTGCACAGCCCGGTGCGTGTACGGGAGCACTGGGTATGATTGTAGGAAGACTGTTTACATGTTCTTAATTGGGTCCCCTAAACACAGAGCCTAGTCAGGCATGCTTTTAAGTACACATCTTTGTACTTCAATCATAGAGGTTTTTTTGTTTGTTTGTTTGTTTGTTTTTTGCTGCTTTGAGACAGTTTTCAGAAAACTTGTAAAAGGCAGTTACATACCTGGAAAAGGCCATGCTTCATTAGACAGACTGGCAGTCCAGGCACTGTCTGTGTTTCCTAAGAGGAGTATGTAATGAGTGTGTTGCTGGGATGGGTAGCTGCAAAGATGAGAATATGCACACGCCTTCTCTAATATGGGGAGTGGAACCAAAAAGAGTAAATATTAGTAACAGTAACTTGTCAGAGGAAGCGCCAGAGCTATCTTAACTCAGCGTTTTCCCTCCGTTTTAAATATTTATTTATTTATGTACTCATTTATTGATGTTTTACTGATTACAAATGCAATGTATATCCATTACAGAAAGAAATCTTGAAGTACAAAATATGAACATTAAGTATAAAATCTGCCTGTAACGATATCACCTAAAGATTATAGCAGCTAAAAGTTTTAGTGGATTTTCTTCAAATTCTGCATGATGAATTCTTAAATATTAGCGTCAGGGGAGAGTTTTTAACCATTATTTCTTAACCTAACCCCGTATCATTAGTAATTTTCTATGTTTCCATATACTTTCCTACAACATCAGTGTTAATGTCTCCACAACACTGAATCCATTCAATGAAGTGGATGGGTATGTCAGCATGAATTTGACCTCATTTTGAAGCAATTAAGTTGTTTTCTCTTTTTTGTTAATACAAGGGATTTTTTCAATAGGCATTTATATATGTGAATACTAGCCTCATTTTAAAATTATTTTCTTTCAGTAGATTTTTATAATTGGAATTGTGACACATGAGAATTTTCTGTGTCCTGGCTCAGGTGGTTCCTCACAGACACGGCTCAATTTGCCTTCCCTGAAGCAGGAGGAAGGGTGGGTATGTCAGCAAGGGAGGCCGAAATAACTGCCTCTCAATGGTGGGTTGAGAACTTCTAAGAAAATCTGACCCAAATTCTCCCTTGTAATTTTCTACCATCTATTAATTCGTGCCAGAAATTCATTTAATGGGAGACTAAATCTTTTATTAGAAAATACGTGTGTGTTATGATGCAAATAGCTATGGAAGAGAAACACGATCACTCAAATTCTGGCAGTGCATGTGATTAAACCACGTGTCCCTTTTCATTCCCTATATACCAGCAGAATCTTATACATCCACAGAGAGCAAAGCTCTAGGATTTTAAAATGAAAAGAGTAGAAAGTTAAAGGAAAAAAAAATAGATACCAGAGGAAAAATTCTCACCTGCCATGACGTTCCCATGCATATCTTGATAGGAAAGAAGAGATACCAGGCTCCACTTAATAAATCAGTAAATAATAGATTTTTAAGAATTGGGATTCACTTTCCTTCTGGTTGAGAACTTACATACTAGCATTGAAGGATTTCTGCTTCCAAATAAACTGGATTAATGAGGATGAGTTTATTCTCCTGCCTGAAGCAACAACAACCAAAATGAGACAAAATATGGATAACAATAGTTTTCAAGTGACTGAACATCAAGGATGACCCTGGACCCTGAGAGAAAGAAAGCAAATGAGGTATATTTTAGGATTTCCTGAGTTTACTAATAAAAGGGAGTTTGTGGGATACTGTGATGAGAGCCAAAACCCGATAGAATTCAGCAGACACCCTAAGTTGAAAAGAAAAAGTTGCAAGTCAGGGAATATCAGGGCAGCTAGGGGTGAGATTACCAGAATTCTGAGAGCTGCACAAAGAAAGAAGCCCAGAAATTGGAAAAGAATCCTACTCTAGCATTCAGCAGAATATTCATTGTTTGAGGAACCTACTCAAAACTAGAAAAAAGAAAAACTATTAAGGACAATGCCTGAAGCTGACATGCAAAAGAGAATGAATCTGTTTCCAGGATCCAGGCTGGAGAGCCTCAAATTTTATGGATCATTGGATTGCATAATAAGAAGGTATTTGCTTCAATATTTGAAAATAATTAGCCCTAAACCAAAGGCTACTCTGATCCTGGGCAGGAGTTCCTAAAATCAAGACACAGATACACCAAACTGTTTACAACTCTTTAGCTATGCCAGAACAAATCTCAAGAATATCTATAAGAATACCAAAATATTCACGTTAACACAAGATAAAATTCAGTGTCCAGCATTCAATAAAATATTTCCAGGAATATAAAATAATTAGGAAAATGTAACATAATGAGGAGAATATCAATCACATAAAACCTACTCATAAATGACACAGATATTAAAATTAGCAGCCAGAGACATTAGAACAGGTAGTATAACTATATTACATATGTTCAAAACACTCTGAAGTTAAACAGTGGTCATTGTTGTACCATTCAGTGAATATATTAAAAAGCACTTAATTGCATACTTTAAAGAGATAAATTTTATAGGATATGAACTGTATCTCAATAGAGGTATTATTTCTTTAAGAAACTGAAATAAATAATTTTTCAGATGTGCAAAAGATTAAACATTCATTAGCATCACACTTGCACTACAAGAAAAGGTGAAGAAAATAATTTAAGCAGAGGGAAAATAAAACCAGAAGGAAATATAAGTCTAAACAAAGGAATAGAGAACAAAAGATATGGTAAATATATAAATATATAGAATTGTTCTTATTACTCAAATCTCTTTAAAACACAGTTTACTTTGTAAATGAAAAATAATGTATTTTGAGTTTTATATGTATAAGTAAAATATATGATAAAAATAACATAAAGCCTTAGAACAGAGAAATGGATAAGTACCATTTCAAGGTCTTTAAGAAGAATTTTATTTTGGATTTGGGGGTACATATGCAGGTTTGTTACATGGGTATATTGGGTGATACTGGGGTTTGGGCTTCTAGTGAACTAGTCACCCAAATAGTGAACATAATACCCAATAGGTAGGTTTTCATCTTTGCCCTCCTCCCTTCTTCCCCTCTTTTGGAAACCTCACTGCCTATTGTTTCTCTCTTTATATACATGTATATCTATTGTTTATGTCCCACTTATAAAGGGAACATGCAGTATTTGATTCTCCATTTCTGTGTTAATTCACTTAGGATACATGGCTTCCAGCTGGATCCATGTTGCTCCAAAGGACATGAGTTTATTCATTTTTATAGCTGCATAGTATTCCATAGTGTATATGTTCTATATTTTATTCATTCAATCCATTGTTGATGGACATTTAGGCTTATTCCATGACTTTGCTATTGTAAATAGTGCTGCAATAAACACAAGTTCATGTGTCTTTTGATAAAATGATTTCTTTTCCTTTGCATAGATACCCAGTGGTGGAATTGGTGGGTCAAATGGTAATTCTATTTTTAGGTCTCTGAGAAATCTTCGTACTGTTTTCCATAGGGGTTGAACTAATTTACATTCCAAACAATGCTGAATAAGCATTCCCTTTTGTCTGCATCCTTGCCAGCATTTGTTATTTGTTAACTTTAGCCACTGTGACTGGTGTGAGATGGTATCTCATTGTGGTTTTGATTTACATTTCTCTAAATATTGGTGACATTGAATGTATTTCCATATGTTTGTTATCATTTGCCCACTTTTTAATGGGCTTACTTGTTTTTGGTTTTTTTTCTTGTTAATTGGTTTAAGTCCCTAATCGATTCTGGATATTAGTCTTTTGTTAGATGTACAGCTTGCAAATATTTTCTCCCATTCTGCAGATGGTCTGTTTAGTCTGTTGCTTCTTGTGCTGTGCAGAAGTTCTTTAATTAAGCCTCATTTGTCAATTTTGGTTTTTGTTGCAATTGTTTTTGAGGTTTTAGTCATAAATTCTTGACCTAAGCCAATGTTCAGAAGGGTTTTTCCTAGGTTTTCTTCCATGTTTTAATAGTTTGAGGACTTACAGTTAAGGCTTTAATCCATCTTAAGATAATTTTTTATGTGGCAAGAGGTAGGAGGTCCAGTTTCATTCTTTTGTAAGTGGTTAGCCAGTTTTCTCAGCACCGTTTATTAAACAGAGTGTTCTTTCCCCATTGTTTATTTTTGTTGATTTTTTTTCAAAGATCAGGTGGTTGTAGGTGTGTGGCTTTCTTTCTGGGTTCTCTATTCTATGCCATTGATCTATGGTCTATTTTTGTACCAGTGCCATGCTGTTTTAGTTACTATAGCCTTGTAGCATCATTTCAAGTTGGGTAGTGTGATGCCACCCACTTTTTTATTTTTGTTTGGGATTATTTTGGCTATCTGGGCTCTTTTTTGGCTCCACACAAATTTTAAGATTTTATTTTATAACTCTGAAAAAAATGTCATTGATACTTTGATAGAAATTGCGTTAACTCTATAGATTGCTTTGGGATCTATGGTCATTTTAACAATATTGAGTCTTCCAATCCATTAGCATAGAATGTTTTTACATTTGATTGTGTCATCTATAATTTATTTCATCACTATTTTGTAATTCTCCTTATAAAGATATGTCACTTCCTTGGTTAAATGTATTCCTAGATATTTTAATTTTTGTGGCTATTGTAAAAGAGATTGAGTTTTTCTTCTTTTTTTAGAGACAGAGTTTCACTATGTTGACCAGGCTGATCTCAAACTCCTGATCTCAAGTGATCAGCCCCCCTTGGAGCCCCAAATTTCTTAAATTACAAGTGCGAGCCACCATGCCTGGCAGGAATGATTTTTTTTATTTGGTTCTTGGCTTGGACATTAATGGTGTATACAAATGCTACTAATTTTTGTACATGGGTTTTGCATCCTGAAACTTTACTGAAGTCATTTATCAGGATCTAGAAATATTTTGGAGGAATCTTTAGTGCTTTCCAGCTATAGGATGATGTAATCAGCAAACAAAAATTATTTGACTTCCTCTTTTCCTATGTGAATGACTTTTATTTCTTTCTTTTACATGATTTCTCTGGCTACAACTCCCAATACCATGTTGAATAGGAGTAGTGACAGTGGGTATCCTTGTCTTATTCCAGTTATTAGAAGGAATGCTTTCAACTCTTGCCAATTTAGTATGATGTTAACTGTGGATTTTTCATTGACAGTTCTTATTATTTTGAGGTATGTCCCTTTGATGCCTAGTTTGTTAAGGGTTTTTATCGTGAAAGAATGTTGAATTTTATCAAATGATTTTCAGCATCTATTGAGATCATGTTTTTTGCTTTTAATTATATTTATGTGGAGAATCACATTTATTGATTTGTGTATGTTGAACCATCCTTGCATCCCAGGTATAAAACCTACTTGATCATGGCAACTTATCTTTTGGATGTGCTGCTAGATTAGGTTTTCTGGTATTTTACTGAGGATTTTTGCATTGATGTTCATGAGATGCATTAATTTTATTTAGCTCTGCTCTGATTTTAGTAATTTCTTTTCTTTTGCTAACTTTGGTTTTCACTTGTTATTTTTTTTTTAGTTACTTTAAATGCAATGTCAGGCTGTTAATTTGGGAACTTTCTATCTTTTTGATGTGGGTATGTTGTTAATTTGGGAACTTTCTATATTTTTTATGTAGGCATGAAGCACTATAAACTTTCTTCTTAACAGTACGTTTGCTGTATCTTAGGGGTTTATGTTGTGTCTCTATTCCATTTGTTTCGATAAATTTTTTGATCTTGGCCTTAATTTCATTGTTTATCCAAAAGTCATTCCTGGGGAAGTTGTTTAGTACTTGCGTGGTTTTCAGAGTTCCTCTTGGTATTGATTTCTATTTTTTTCCACTATAGTCTAAGAAGGTGTTTGATATGGTTTTAGTTTTTTGAATTTATTAAGACTTCCTTAATGACCAAGCATGTGGTGAATATAGAGAATGTTCCATGTGCAAATGAGAAGAATGTATATTTTGTGGTTGTTTTATGGAATATTCTATAACATCTATTCAGACCACTTCTTTGAAATTCCAATTTAAGTTCAGAGTTTGTTCATTTTCTGCCTGAATGATCTGTTTAGTGCTGTCAGTAGGATGTTGAATTCCCCCACTATTGTTTGGCTATCTGTTTTCCCAGATCTAGTATTGTTTTATAAATCTGAGTGTTCTAATGTTGGGGGACCATTTAGGATAGTTAAATCTTCTCCCTAACTAATTCTATGAGGCCACCATTATCCTGATGTCAAAACCTGGCTGAGGTTTTTTTTAAAAAATAGAAAACTTTAGGTCAATATCCTTGATGAACATCAGTGCAAAAATCCTCCACAAAATACTGGCAAACCAAATCCAGCTGCACATCAAAAAGCTTATTCATCATGATCAAGTAGGCTTCATTCCCAGGATGCAAGCTTGGTTCAAAATACAGAAATCAATAAATGTGATTCATTACACAAACAGAACTAAAGACAAAAGCCACACGATTATCACAATAGATGCAGAAAAGGTATTCAATGAAATTTGACATCTCTTCATGTTAAAAACTCTAGATAAGCTAGATATTGAAGAAACATACCTCAAAATAGTAAGAGCAGTCTATGTTAAACCCACAGCTGAATGGGCCAAACCCATCACACTGAATGGGTCAAAGCTGGAAGCCTTCCTCTTGAAAACTGACACCAGGATGCCCTCTCTCACCACTATTACTTAACATAGTATTGGAAGTTCTGGCTAGAGCAATCAGGCAAGAGAAAGAAATAAAGGGCATTCAAATAGGAAGAGAAGAAGTCAAACAATCCCTGGTTGCAGATGACATGATATTATATCTAGAAAACCTCGTAGGCTCAGTCCAAAAACTTCTTAAACTGATAAGCAACTTCAACAAAGTCTCATGATACAAAATCGATGTGCAAAAATCACTAGCATTTCTATACACCAAAAACAGTCAAGCCGAGAGTCAACTCACGAAAAAACTCCCATTCACAATTCCCACAAAAAGAATAAGATACCTATGAATACAATTAACAAGGAAAGTGAAACATCTCTACAAGAAGAACTACAAACCACTGCTCAAAGAAATCACAGACGACACAAACAAATGGAAAACATTTCATGCTCATGGACAGGAGGAATCAATGTCATTAAATGGCCAAAACAATTTTATTGCCCAATTGTTTTGTCATATATTGCCCAAAACAATTTATAGATTCAATGCTATTGATATTAACTACCACTGACATACTTCACAGAACTAGAAAAAAAAATGTTATAAAATTCATGTGGAATGAAAATGGAGCCCAAATAGCCAAGGCAATCCTAAGCAAAGGAACAAAGCTAGAGGCATCACACTACCCGACTTCAAACTATGCTATAGGACTAAGGTAACCAAAACAGCATGGTACCGGTACAAGAACAGACACATAGATCAATGGAACAGAATAAAGAACCCAGAAATAATACTGCACACCTACAACTACCTGATCTTTGATAAACCTGACAAAAACAAGCAATTAGGAAAGGATTCCCTATTCAATAAATGTTGCTGTGAGAACTGGCTAGGCATATGCAGAAAATATGAAACTGCACCACTTCCTTACACTATATATAAAAATTAACTCAAGATGGACTAAAGACTTAAATGAAAAATTCAAAACTATAAAAACAGTGGAAGACAAACTAGGCAATACCATTCAGGACTCAGGCACAGACAAAGATTTTATGAGGAAGATGCTAAAAGCAATTGAAACAAAAGCAAAAACTGACAAATAGGATCTAATTAAATTAAAGAGGCTCTGCACAGCAAAAGAAACTATCAACAAAGTCAACAGACAACCTACAGAATGGGAGAACATTTCTGCAAACTATGCATCTGATTAAGTCCAATATCCAGCATCTGTAAGGATCTTAAACTAATTTACAAGAAAAAAAACAGACAACCCCACTGAAAACTGGGCAAAGGACATGAACAGACACTTCGCAAAAGAAGGCATACATATGGCCAACAAGTATATAATAAAAGGCATAATATCACTTATCATTAGAGAAATGCAAATCAAAACTACAATGAGATACTATCTCATACCAGTCAGAATGGTTATTATTAAAAAGTAAAAAATAACAGATGCCAGTAAAGCTGAGGAAAAAAAAAGAACACTTATACACTGTTGGTGAGAGTGTAAATTATTTCTACCATAGTGGAAAACAGTGTGGCAATTCCTCAAAAACCTAGAGACAGAAATACCATTTGACACAGCAATCCTATTACTGCATATATAGCCAAAGGAAAATAAATAATTCTATTTTAAGGACACATGCACGCATATGATCATTGAAGTGCTACTTACAATAATAAACACATGGAATCAACCCACATGCCCATCAATGACAGACTGGATAAAGAAAATGTTGTACATATATACCATGGAATATGGTGCAACCACAAAAAGAATGAGACCATGTCCTTTGCAGGGACATGGATGGAGCTGGAGGCTATTGTCCATAGCAAACTAATTCAGGAACAGAAAATCAAATACTGCATGTTCTCACTTATAAGTGGAAGCTAAATGATGAGAACACATGAACACACAGATGGAAATAACACACACTGGGGTCTATTGGAGTGTGGAAAATGAGAGCAGGGAGAGGATCAGGAAAAGTAACTAATAGATAGTAGGCTTAATACCTGGGTAATGAAATAATCTTTACAACAATTCCCGATGACCCAAGTTTACCTATGTAACAGACCCACACATACTGTTCATGTACCCCTGAACTTAAAGTTTTTTTAAAGAAAAGAAAGATCACGTAGTGGAACAAGAAGCAAATTTGAATACACTGAAAGATTTCAAGTCATACAAATTCTATTCTCTGATTGCAATTGAAATAAACAGAAACCAATGACACAAAGACATCTAGAAAATACATAAACATTTAAAAACAAAATAATACATTCTAAATGACCTATGACTCAAATAAAAATCAAAAGGGAAATTAGAATGTTTTTTGAATTGAATAAAAATAAAATTACAGTTTGTCAATATATGTAGCTTGTGTAGTATTTAGGGAAAATTGATAGCACTAAATAATATTAGATAAGAAGAAAGATCTCAAATTAATGACCATGTCCCTTAAGAAAAGTATACTAAATCTAAAGTAAGCAGAGGAAAAGAACTAATGGAGTTTAGAAATAAATCAGTAGGCCAGATGCGGTGGCTCACCCCAGTAGTTCCAGCACTTTGGGAGGCCGATGTGGGCAGATCACGAGGTCAAGCGATCAAGACCATTCTGGGCAACATGGTGAAACCCTGTCTCTACTAAAAATACAAAAACTAGCTGAGTGTGCTGGTGCATGCCTATAGTCCCAGCTACTTGGGAGGCTGAGGCAGGAGAATTGCTTGAACCCAGGAGGTGGAGGTTGCAGTGAGCCTGGTGACAGAGCAAGACTCCGTGTAAAAACAAAAAGAGAGAGGGAGAGGGAGGGAGAGAAAGAGAGAGAGAGAAAGAAAGAGCAGGGAATTAGGGAAGGAAGGAAGGAAGGAAGGAAGGAAGGAAGGAAGGAAATAGTAAACAGAAATTTGAGTTACAATGAATGAAATCAAATGCTAGGTTTTTGTTTTTGTTTTCATTTTGAAACGGAGTCTGTCTCTGTCACCCAGGCTGGAGTGCAGTGGTGCGATCTTGGCTCACTGAAAGCTCCGCCTCCTGGGTTCACACCATTCTCCTGCCTCAGCCTCCCAAGTAGCTGGGACTACAGGCCCCCACCACCACGCCCAGCTAATTTTTCTTATTTTTAGTAGAGACGGGGTTTCACTGTGTTAGCCAGATGGTCTCCATCACCTGACCTTGTGATCTGACCCCTTCAGCCTCCCAAAGTGCTGGGATTACAGGTGTGCACCACCGCACCTGGCCCAAGTGCTAGTTTAAAAAAAAAAATTAATAAAATTAATAAACTTCTAGCCTGACTGATAATATAAACAAACGACAGAAAAAATAAACAAGGTCAGGAAGAAGAGAAGTGATATTAAAAGTATCTTCAGATAACAAAAAAAAGCAAAGAGATACAAAAAATTTAAGCCTATAAATTTGATCACTTAGATAAAATAGACAAATGTCTTGAAAGACACAAATGGCTAAAGCTGTCAAAAAAATAACCTAAAAAACACAAAAATTAGCTGGGCGTGGTGACATGCACCTGTAATCTCAGCTACTTGGGAGGCTGAGGCTGGAGAATTACTCTAATTCAGGAGGTGAAGCTTGCAGTGAGCTAAGATGGCACCATTGCACTCCAGCCTGGAAGACAAAGCGAGACTCTGTCTCAAATAAATAAATAAACAAACAAATAAATAAATAATAACCTAAAAGTCTTGTGTCTATTTTAAAAAATAATATGGGTAGTTTAAAATCTTCCAAAAAAACAACAAAATTCCTCTAGACCCAGATGACTTCACTGGTGCATTCTATCAAATCCATGAGGAAGAATTAATAAAGATTATGTACAATCTCTGAGAAGTTAGATATGGAAGGACTACTTCCCTATTCATTTTGTTAGGCAAGCATTGCCTTTGTACTAATACTAGGCAAGGATGGAACAAGAAAAGAAGACTACAGATCAATATCCCTTATGAATATACTGGGAAAATTTTTAAACAGCAAATAGAATCCAATAGTGTAATTTAAAAATTCACCATGACAAAGTGGAATTTAGCTCTACAATGCCAAGTTTGATTTAACTGTCAAAAATTAGTCAATGTAATACAACATATTAACAAACTAAAAAGAAAAAACTTGCAATTATAACAACAGATACAGAAAAATAATCTGACAGGAAATTAGAAATAAAAGTAAATTTCTTCTGTATGATAAAGGGCACTGTATTAGTCCGTTCTCACAGTGCTATGAACAAATACCTGAGACTGGATAATTTTAAAGCAAAAGAGATTTAATTGCCTTGCAGTTTTGCGTGTCTGGGGAGGCCTCAGAGAACTTACAATCATGGCAGAAGTCACCTCTTCAAAGGGCCTGAAAGAGAGAGAATAAGTGCAAGCAGGGGACGTGCCAGACGCTTATAAAACCATCAGATTTCATGAGAGTCACTCATTATCATGAGAATGACATGGGGGACACCACCCCCATGATTCAGTTACTTCCACCTGGTCCCACCCAAGATGAAATTTGGGTGGGGACACAGAGCCAAACCATATCAGGTACTTACGAAAAACCTACAGCTAACTAATCGTTAATGGTGAAAAACTGAATATTTTCCCCCTAATATCAGGTGCAAGATAAGGATGTTCACTTTCACCTCTGGTATCTAACATTGTTCTGCAGATTTTAGCCAGTCTGACAAAGGATAAAGGACGAAAAAGGAATAAAACACGGTCAGATTAGAAAAGAAGAAAAATTGTCTTTATTCACATGTAATATGATGTTTTTTTCTGACAAAATCTGCAAAAGAACTACTAGTAGTAACAAGTGAGGTTAGGAAGTTTGCAGTCTGCAATTGTATTTCTAAACACTAGCAACAAACTCAAAAATTGAAATTCAAATAAGATTTAAAATAGCAGAAAATGTAAAATATTGAGAGGTAACACTGACAAAAGATGTGGAAGGACTGTACTCTAAAAACTACAAAATCATATTCTTAAAAGAAATGGAAAATACCTTAAAAATTGAAAAGTAACTTTTGTTCAAGGAACAGAAGACTGGACTGTTAAGATGCTGATCCATCCCAAATATATCTATAGATCTAACATAATCCCAATCAAAATGCTAGAAGACATTTGGAGAAATTGAAAACTCATTGTAAAATTCACACAGCAATGCAGAGAATCAAAGGTAGCCAAAACAGCTTGGTATAAGAGAAGAACAGAGGGAAAACTAATGCTACCTAATTGCAAGACTTACTGTAGAGCTCCAGGAAGCAAGATGATGTGGTATTAGCATAAAGTAGACAACAGATCAATGGAATAGAAGGGAGTCCACAAATATACTCATGCATAAATAGACAACGGATTTTTGACAAGAATTCAAAGACAATACATTAAAGATAGTCTTTTAACAAATAAGGCTAGAAAAATGAGATAAACTTTAATTTCTAACTCCTATCGCATCACAAATTAACTACAAATGGCTTGTAGACCAAAATGTCTAACCAAGATCTATTAAAATCCTAGAAGAAAACATAGGAGAAAGTCTGTGACACTGGGTTAGGAGAGTTTCCTTAAATACAAAAAGCAAAAAGCAAATCCATAAAAGCACGATCCATAAATACAAACATAAATTAGACCTTATCTGAGTTAGAAACTTCTGCTCTTTCAAAAATACTATTAAGAGAATAGAAAGACATACATAAGCTGGAAGAAAATATTTTCAAAACATATATCCAATATAATACTTGTATCTAGAATGCACAAAAATTCTAAAATAAGAATACAATCAAATCAAAATTTGAACAGACACATCATGGAAGAAGATACATAGATAGCAAATAAGCAAATGAAAAGATGCTCACTATTGTTAGTCATTAAAGAAGTGCAAGTTACAATCACAATGAGATACCGCTATACAAGTACTAAAAGTAAAATGACTGGGTATACCAAGTGTTGGTTATCATGTGGAGGAACTGAAATTCTCACTGCTACTGAGAATATAAAATGGGTCAACCACTTTAAAACATCGTCCTGCAGTTTCCTAAGTAAATGTCCTAATGCTATATCTAATGCATGCGGGGCTTAAAACCTAGATGACGGGTTGATAGGTGCAGCAAACCCCCATGACACATGTATACCTATGTAACAAACCTGCACATTCTGCACATGTATCCCAGAACTTAAAGTAAAAGAAAATAAAACTAAATAAATAAATATCCTCCCAACGTATGATCCATCCCTTCCACTCTTAGCCATTCACTGAAGAGGGCAGTAAGCATATGTTCATACAAAGACTTGGACCTCAGACTTAATCCCTACTTCATTGCTGAATAGCATTTCATTATTTGAATATATCACAATTTGTTTATCAACTCACCTGTTTGGCAAACACGGTGGTTTCGAATTTGGGGCTATGACAAATAAAGCTGCATTTAAAGTATTATTCTGCAGTTAGTTAGGAGTGGATGCAGTTGTTTTCTGCATAATTAATTAGCAATAGTTTGCACATATTTAAAAGGTACAATTTGATAAGTTTTGACACATATGCATACCATATACCCTTGAAACCATCAACACACACCACTGTCATGCCAAAAGTGTCCTCATGTCCCTCTGCAATCCTTCCTCCTTCCCCTGCTATTCTCCCACATCTCATCCAGGCAACCATTGATCATCATTCTGTCACAATAGATTAGTCTGCATTTTCCAGAATTTGATAGAAGGAAACCAAACTGATATACCTAGCAACAAGAATAGGTGTTACAATAACTTTCCTGAGTGAAAGAAGACAGAATATAGGAGCATATACTGCTTGGTTTCACTATGTAAATTCTAGTCATGTTGATATTTTCATTGGTATATGGATACTTCAAAACTTATCAAATTGTACATTTTCAGTATGTGCAAATTATTGTACATCAATTATACAAAAAGAAGCTGCATTGGCTCCTCACTAACCTCAGAATAATCCTTTAAATGAAATGCTCAGCCAGGTGTTCATTGTTTCCAAAATCAAAGCCCTGTTTACTTTCTAGGTGTGTTTGTTTGTTTCTTTGTTTTTGAGACAACATGTTAATAAAACTCTGGCATAATTGTTTTAAGGTTGAGGCAGGGGAATCCCTTGAACCCAGGAGGAGGAGGTTGCAGTAAGTCAAGATCATGCCACTGCACTCCAGCCTGGGTGAAAGAGAGAGACGTCGTTTAAATAAATAAACAAATAAATAAATGATAGTTTTCTTGTGGATGCATCTTAAGTAAAATTCAACAAAGACAAAATGGATTGTGTCGCCCAGGCTGGAGTGCAGTGGTGCAATCACGGTTCACTGCAGCCTCGACCTCCCTGTGCTCAAGTGATCCTCTCACCTCAGCCTCCCGAGTAGCTGGGACTACAGGTGTATGTCACCACACTAAATTTTTGTATTTTTTTGTAGACACAGGGTTTCACCATGTTGCCCAGGCTGGTTTCGAATTCCCGAGCTCAAGTGATCCACCAGCCTCAGTCTCTCAGAGTTCTGGGATTGTAGGTGTGAGCCACCATGCCCGGCCTTATTATGCATCAATTTCTAAAACATACCTCCCACTCAAACTATCCAGGCTCTTCAATGTCTCAGTATGATCACCATCACCACTCTCACACCCAGGCAAAAGAGATCCCTACACTGGGCTGCCTTTTTTTTTTTTTTTTTTTTGGCACATATCACAGTCATATAAACATAAATATATGAAAGACCTGATTATCTCTGCCAATTAGAACCCACCGCTAGTACATGCAAACCGTAACCCTACCTATGCTCTCTCGGGATATACGCCACTCAGTCCCCAGGACAACCATCCCTTCATTTCTTGGCCTGTGTCCTCAAAACAAAGCACAGCTATGTCCAAATGCCTTGAGATCTGTGAGCTCTGCAGGCATTGAAGACCAACATTTTTTTGGTCATGAACCTGTGTCATTTCAAAAAACTAGTCATTCATCTGAAAGTTCAGTTTATTCGTTTATTTATTTCTAAAGTACACAGTATACATTGTAAATTATAAACAGTGGAATGAACCTATGTAGGCCATACACAACAAAAAAATGAAATGAAAAATATATGAGTCTAAGTTTTAATATTTACTTCCTTCACTCAAAGGGATCATTTCGTGCATTCTCTTGGGTACATATACCCCACTTTGAAGACCACTGGTCTAGACACTGGAGATAGGAATTGTCAGAGAAAGAAAGAGCATGAGATTAATTGGCAATTGACTGTGGTCCTGTAAAAATTTATGGGAAAATTAACATATCAGAGAGAAACAGGAAGAAAAATAACTTCTCTCTTAACTTTATTCAATTTGAAAAAAAACAAAGGGCATCTACTTCAGTCATATCTAGGATATGTTCATAGCCATATCCAAAGTCATATCTAGGATATGTTGCATGAAAAAAGAGGGGGAGTTGTTTGCCCTTCATTTTCTTGATATAATCCATTTTGTCTTTGTTGAATTTCACTTAAGAGGCATCCACAAGAAAACTATCATTTATTTATTTATTTAAACGGCGTCTCTCTCTTTCACCCAGGCTGGAGTGCAGTGGCATGATCTTGGCTTACTGCAACCTCCTCCTCCCGGGTTCAAGGAATTCTCCTGCCTCAACCTTAAAACAGTTATGCCAGAGTTTTATTAACATCTTTATTTACAAATATAAGAGATGGAGCTTGTTTTTAGATAAAGAAACACACATCTAAAGGCATTAAATCTCTAAACTTTGGTTAAACTTCTAGGTTGAAGAGCATATTTAATATCATAGAGAAATTAAAATTCTTCAGAAAGTTATTTTACACTTTGGGACTTTATTTCTTTATCAACTTTGCCTTTGCTTCTATAATACAAAATCTTCTGAAGAAAAGCTCACTCTATACCCACTGCTTTCAGAGCATGAGGCCTAGACTAACACAGACTTACTACAGGTTGGGAATTCCTTATCCAAAATGCTTGAGACCAGAAGTGTTTCAGATTTCAGATTTGGGGATATTTGCAATATCTTGGGGGTGGGACCCAAGTCTAAATAAAAAATTCATTTATGTTTTATATACCTCTTATATGTATATATAGCCTGAAGGTAATTTTATACAATATTTTAAATAATGTTGTGCATGTCCAGCCTGCACACATGCTATTTTAGTACCCCTTATGAACATGCTTGCGTGGGGGAATCTGGGCATGCGTGAAAAGGATACGCTGCAGCTGAAGAGTGTTGGGAGGGTCTTTTTTCCCTTGAGAACACTGAATAAACTGTGTGTTGTGCACCTGCCTTTTGAATGAGACACATCACGTGAGGTCAGATGTGGAATTTTCCACTTGTGATGTCACATCAGTGCTCAAAAAGTTTTGGATTCTGAAGCATTTCAGATTTTGGATTTTCATACTCAGGATGCTCCACCTGTATGTGCCTTGTTGAAATCAAACCAGTACATCTGCATTTGCTCAGTGATCCACCAGTCCAGTAACCAGCTAACCAACTGATTAGCTGAATTACCGATCACAAAGGTAGTCAAGAGGATTTGTTATTATTGCTAATCTTGGGAATTTTGAAAATTTTACAGTTTTAATATTGCATTTTATTAATTAGTGTATTGCAATGTATATAGTAGGACAAGTTGAAACAGTGCCTAATACAGAACATTCTTTTGGAGATGTGCTTGCTCGTGTTTAGCCTCTTGTCCCCAGGACACCTGAGGGACAAAGGATCAGGCTGACATAGTAGAGGATGCTAACCCCTATCTTAAATTTCCTAAAATCACCTTTTCCTTCTCACTCTTAGTGGCTAAGAGTTGGTCCTTCATGAGAACGGTGTTGACAGAGTCATGCAGACTCCAAAGGGCATCTTCCCTCCAGACACTCTCCCTTTCCAGACACCCACACCACTGCTTCTCCACCCATTCACTCACCTGTGATCCCAGCCTCCACCCTGACTCCTCATTCCCCCAAGAAAGGACTCCTTGGTCCTTGCCTCCATGCTTGCTTGTCTCTTCCTTCCCTTCTAGTCCCTTCCTACTTCTTGTTTCTCTGGCTGGTAGGTGTAAACCCATGGCATAGAGCAACCTTCAAACCAAAGACTCCCCAGTCCTGCCCAGTATCCATGTGGTAACGTGCTACTGCAACCACCTGGGAAGTTGAAAGCCAAGAGGAAAAATAACCGATTTCTATTCATTATGTCCTGGGGTTCACTGGTGCCCCTCATTTTGTTCTTTAGTGGCACTGGCACCATTGCATGGCAGGTCCTTCACACACAGTTCACGCATGCACTATATAAAGGCTGCATTTAACTGCCTTCCTCTTTCCTCATTTTGTTTCTAATAAAGGCCTCTACTTAACACATTTTATCTAAGGGTGTACCCTGTCTCCTGTCTCCCAGATTTCTTGACCAACCTTCCACCCAAATCTCCAGACAGCCCACTCTTGGGCCAGGATTCATCTGGACTTACAGAGCTGGGTTCAGTTCCCTCCTGCACGTACTTTCACATTTTTCTCACCACTTCAAGGGATGACACTGATTCCATCAGATCCAGCCTTTCGCCCAGTCCACAGGGCGCTGGGTAGGGGCTGACCTGCCCTGCCTCCCTACCTCCTGAGTCTATTCTGACCATCTGAGGATCAAGGTTTTGCAGACTTGTTCCCAACTTTGAACATAGTGGCCATGATTCACCCTCTTGAGATTTTTAACTAAATCTTGACTGTTAAGCTGAGGAAAAAAAAAAAATCACATTACCTCTCCCAAGAACTCCAGCCTAAGTGTGGATCCACTATAATTTTCCCTACCTGCCTGTCTTCCTAATAGCTTTATGGCTACTGGCTCATTCTCAGTGTTAAGATGTTTTATTCCATTTAGACCCTTCCTTACCGTTTACTCAGTTGTCCCTCGTCTCCTTCATTTAAGACCATCACCTCTTCATCATGCATTCCCCAAGCAGGAGATTTTTCTGTTTGGCTGATTCCATAAACTCAGAGAGGACACAGCTTGGATTTTATGGACCAGCTCTCATGTTACAGGATTTTGTTTTTCGTAGTATGGGCAACTGTGTACTAAGTTAGTGCAAAAGTAATTGCAGTTTTTGCTTTTACAAGTATTTGGATGCAATGATTGAAAATATGATTAAATGCCAATAAAATAGTAGAGTCTGTAGATAGCCCAGCAAACTTAAAAGGGAACAATGCTTGTTGTAGGGTAGAATAGTTATGAGTATAATTTAGGTAAGCAGGGAAAAGGTTTTGTTAAGTTTCAGAGAAAGCATTAATGGTGTAAATACAGGAAGAGGTAGAGGACAGTTCAGCTGACCATCCCATTTAGAAGAAGCATAAACCAAGTCGAGTGGCTAGTTGGGTTTTAGACATTTCCAGTGAAATCACATCTTATCCACAGAATCTAGGATGAGAACATCTCTAGGACACCAAAGAAAAGTAATTATTATAGCTCAAATGGTGCTATGTGGGATTTTTGGATCTTCCAATACTTTAGTCGTCATGTGAACAAAAAACAGCTGAAAATAAAAGGAAAGGAAAGAATTGCGACACTGAGCCTGCATTAATAAATGTTTCACAGATAACAAACATCTAATTAAGAGACTCCATACACACTGCAGCTCCCACTTTGCTCTCTGCATAACTAGTCAACTCTCCCTTCCCTGTGGAGTCAAAATCAACAGATTGAAGTTCACAGTTCAAGGTGGTTGCTCCTGAAGGTTGGCACTCTCCTCTTAGAGCAGAAGCCTTGCAGACGAGGGCAGTGGTTCTCAAATACAATGTGCCCAGGAATTTGGAGGTGGGGCCCACCTACTGTCGCCCAGGCTGGAGTGTAGTGGTGCGATCTCGGCTCACTGCAAGCTCCGCCTCCAGGGTTCACGGCATTCTCCTGCCTCAGCCTCCCGAGTAGCTGGGACTACAGGCGCCGGCCACCACGCCCGGCTAATTTGTTGTATTTTTAGTAGAGACAGGGTTTCACCATGGTCTCGATCTCCTGACCTCGTGATCCACCCACCTCAGCCTCCCAAAGTGCTGGGATTACAGGTGTGAGCCACCGTGCCCGGCCAGAATCTGCTTTTTAAGGATTGCTTCAGATACTGTTAGCCCTCCAGTGTTGATTCCAATTAATAAATAACACAAGGAAAGGGGAAATGCTGTGCACATTACCACTTATTTGGTGATTATTAAATCAGCAGCAATGAAATAGGTTTATTAATAGTGAATATCTGTTTCCACATCTGGTCACTTACTAAATTTAAAGACATCTCAGCATCTGCTAAAGGTTATTACCATGTCATTCAAAAAAAAAAAAATCAATAGGTAAGAATCTAAAATAATGTATATGTTTTATGGCTACAGCAATCTGTCAATGGCCACGATTTTAAATGGTCCAATTATCGACTCAGTTTTTTGTTTCTCACCTTGTGCCACCAACTTGTGGAAGGAAAGTGGCGAGTGGAAATGGACCCTTCTAACCAAGTTTTTACAGAAGGAAGCCAAACATTACATTAACTTTAAAAATCACTTGTTATTTCCAGGAAACTAACACCCAACTGCGGACATTTATTTATCCCAAATCCAACGTTAACAAGTGCAAGTTGCTCTGAGACCACGGTCTTTGCTTCTTGGTCACATGTCATTTTCTCCACCTCTGTGTCCACATGGAGCTTGTTTACGCACCCAATGGTAGGAGATGGGGCTTTGGGGGCATGTCAACTGGCTGTACCTGGGAGGGTGCCTATCCTAACCATTCACATATTTAAGCAGAACTCAGCATTTGGAAAGATGAATGTGGACTTAGGCCAGCCAAGAAACCAGAAAACAGCTCATATGAAAAGGAAAACTAAAGCCAAGGGAACGTGGAGCTTTTCACTGGTGACACCCCATGCAGATGTCCTGCTCTCCACTGGACTGCCATTACCTGTCTCCATCAGTCTAAAATCTTTCTTCCTCACCCTGATCACCTTGGTCTGCAAGTGCTTAGAATGAGCAGGCAGTTCACAGCTTTGGAGGGACAGTGTGAACGGGGACAAGACAATCTTCTGTGCAATGTCACCCAGAAGATTGGAGATAAGGGATGAGTTAGAAATAAAATTTTCCTCTTTCCTGTTTTAGCAGAATGGCAGTTACAGCTGAAAAGCTCACCTGTGCTCAGATGCTTAGGCTGCAGGACATAGAATTGTGCTGACTTTTATCTTTTGCTCTGTCTGCAAAGCTACCTAGTTAATAGATTTTCCTGTAATTTTTATCTTAATATATTATAACGCATGATTGTTGAAAACATTTAGGAACTATATTCCAAAAATCACTGCTCCAAGTCCTCTGAGTCTTAAGAGCATGATATGAGACAAATCTTGTTATTGTTTTACAAAGAGGAGCAATGTTAAACTTTAGCAAGTCAAGTTGCCCTTGCTTTGGAGTTGGACATTGTCATAAAGCGATGATACCTTCAGGTGTTCAGAACTGAGCCACCCTGCTCTTGTGGCTGCATGAGGCTGGTGGTGGGATTGTGTCAGTCCTACTGCAGCTGCTGTCAAAAGCTGCTCCGGAGATAATGACTTTCCTTGGCTGGGAAATGAGCCCTGTCTGTCTTTGAGGCATTTTGCTCCTAGCTCCAAGTACTAATATCTGGAAAGCAGAAAAAAGTGCCCCAACAATTGCTCCTGTCTGAGTTGCAGTTAATAGCCCTTAACAGCTGACAAGGCAAGACCACTGAGGATGTAAAATCTCTTTTGCTTCTTTTTCTCTGCTCTGCTGTGCTCAGTGGGTGCACATTCACTTGTATACACATACATATTTCACAAGCAGCTAGGGGTAAACAGTGATTTGCCCCAGAATGGAACCTGTGCACTTAGCAAAATAGGCTTCCATAGTTCAATGGAACTGTTTTCATGCTTTCCCAAGGATGAAATGTAATTGCTCCCAATGTTGGGAGAGAAGCCCAAAAGTTCCTCTGCAAAGCAGAATCCTTTCCTATTCCTGTTTCATATTATGAAAGATTCAGAATCCTTTGCTTTAGAGTCCAATCTCACTGACAAATTTTATGAGGGGAAAAAGTTCGTAACAAGAAGGAAATTGCTCATGCGCGTTAAATTGAGTTGTAATCTAGCCACGATTCAGTATTCATGAAACACACATTATTTACTCTTCACCTAGTACGTGCTTATTATTTGAAGGATAAAACATAGTCCCTGATTTCAACCAGATCACTATCTAATTAAGAAAGTGATAAATTAGAGAATAGGTATTTATCTTTGGAATAATGTGCCTGAATGATTGTAAGTCGACTGGGATCAGAGAGAGAACTCAGAGACCTGACAGCTTGGTCACGTAACCATTCTTTCTTCCATGTCTAAGGATTGGTCCTCAGATGAACTTGGCTACAACTCCAAATTTTACCTGGTATCAAAGTTCCAACCTACTGTGTGCCCACCATATATTAAAATGATGTATGCCATAGTATTATCTATACTTTATAGAAACAGGAGACTCAACAAAAAGCTACATCACAAATCTAGTGGGTGATAGAGTGGAGCTTCAAAATCAAGTAGGCCTAAATTCAAAGCCCATGTCCTTGATAGGACAGCATCATAATACCCAAATTATATACCTCAGTAATAGCCTCTTAGTGATGGATTCTCAAAGCCTTGAGAAGCATTAGCAATCCAACTTCTATTGCTATTGTTAGGACATCAGCTAGGACATAATCCCCTTGGTGGGCAGGTCACTCAGTGTGATGCATGATGCATGGTGCATGGTGACCCAACAGGGAACTCAGTCCAACAAGGGAAACAGGACAAGTGCTTTTCTGTTGGAAATATTTTATTACTGTTTAGTTCAGTTGAACTCCCAAAATATTTGGTCCTCCAACTTTAGACCCCTAACACATGTTGTTATTCTGTAAACTCTAGTGAGCCTAGTGTCAGGGAAACATGCAGGCCCACAGCAAGTTGTGATAAGAAGCAGCCCTGGGCCGGGCGCAGTGGCTCACGTCTGTAATCCCAGCACTTTGGGAGGCCAAGATGGGCAGATCACGAGGTCAGGAGATCTAGACCATCCTGGCTAAACGGTGAAACTCCACCTCTACTAAAAATACACACAAAAAAATTAGCCAGGCTTGGTGGTACGTGCCTGTAATCCCAGTTACTTGGAAGGCTTAGGCAGGAGAATTGCTTGAACCCGAGAAGCAGAGGTTGCAATGAGCCAAGACCGAGCCACTGCACTCCAGCTTAGGTGACAGAGCGAGACTCCATCTCAAAAAAAAAAAAAAAAAAAAAGCAGCTCTGGTGACCCTGTTCCAAACCCAGAATATCCTGGAATAATAGAATTTTCCTAGGAATATGAGAGACTTTCTAGCCAAGCTTCAAGGCCAAACAAGCCTCTTTGGGCTGAACCAAGCATGTGGGCAGATTCTAGGTCCAGCGTCCTCCAAACAGGCTGTAGGACTGTCAGTGCTGAGACATGCAACCCAATTATACTCTCCTTAAGGGGGACACATTATTCACTAGCACTAAAATAGGCTGGTGAGCCTCCCTCAGACATGATCATCCTCTTAAATGTGGCAGCTGATCTTTCTGGTAATGTGGAAGGGGACACAAATAAAGGAGTTCTTATTGTGACCCTAAAATCAAGCCCTAAATAAGCTCTTAATTTTCACAGTGAAGAGCTTTATTCAAACATTCAGTCAAGCAGTCAGGATGGGATTTCCCTTCTGAAGCCAACTTTTAACTGCTGGCTATGATCAGAAAAGTCCCTCTTCCCGCAGAACTAGCAAGAAAAGCAAATGGACTTGCTGCTCTTGAGACATGGGATTCTGGGATAATCACCCACATCCTCCTGGCTGCTGTAATTCTCCCCAACAAGAGTTGGGGCTTCATCTGACAGTCTTGTCTGACTGCTCACGCCTGGACCAGGTCTAATAGAAAACCACCAGAGTTTGGTGTCTGACTTTCCAAATAGACAGCTACCTCCAACACACCTCATGCCCTAGACGCCAAAGTCTGTGCTCAACACAAGAGGAAAACTTTAAAGTCACCAGATGTTAAATTTAAATTTAAATGAAAAGATAAATCTATAATCTGCATGCAGACCTTCAGTTTGTTTATCTCACTGTTTTTGGTAATGCCTTTTTACTATTTACTGACACAAGTCCCCATGACACACATTTATTCTGGATGTCTGTTGCGTGTTGGCATCAGCTGATGAGTTTATTGCAATAGCAGTTGATCCAGTGGTTTTAAATACCAAGCAGGGGGTACTTGGAAGGATGCCACCTACTGTCACCAGGAGCCACCAGTTATGTCTCACGAGTATCTTGCTTATTGGGTATGAGTTTAAGTCATCTCTTCCTTCTTATTTTAATTTTTAAATTTTTCTTTAAATAAGTGTAACATAAAATTTACCACTGTAACCATTGTTAAGTGTACAGTTCAGGAATGTTAAGTATATTCACAGTGTTGTGCAACCAATCTCCAGAAATGTTTTTCATCTTGCAAAACTGAAACTATGCCTATTAAACCATAGCCTCCAAAATCCCCCCAGTCTCTGGCAACCCCTATTCTACTCCCTGTCTCTATGACTCTGACTATGCTAGGTACCCTACATAAACGACATTTATATTGTCTTTTTGTAACTGGCTTCTTTCACTTAGCGTATTTTCCCCAAGGCTCACCCGTGTTGCAGCATGTGCTGGAAATTCCTCCCTTTTTAAGGCCGAATAATAGTCTATTGTGTGCATACACCACATTTTATCTACACATGGGTTACTTCTACTTCTTGGCTATTGTGAATAGTGTGTCTGTGAACGCGGGTATGCAAATGTTTCATCAGGATCCTGTTTTCATTTTTTTGGTATATACCTAGAAGTGGAATTGCTGGATCATATGATTATTGTATTTTCAGCTTTTGGAGCAACTGCCATTACTGCTTTCCATAGTGTCTGCACCATTTTACATTCCTGCCAACCGTGCACAAGGATTCCAGTTTCATCACATACTCACCAATGCGTGTTATTTTCTGTTTTGTTTAGTTTTGTTTTTGAGAGTAGTCATCTTAGTGGTTGTGACGTGATATCTTATTGTGGTTTTGCTTTGCATTTTCCTATTTATTGGTGATGTTGAGCATTTTTGAATATGTTCATTGGCCATTGAAATAGCTGGATATTTGTCCCTGCCCAAATCTGATCTTGAAAGGGAATCGTCCGTGTTGGATGAGGGCCCTAGTGGGGAGTGTTTGGGTTATGTGGGAGAATCTCTTATTGCTTGGTGCTGTCCTCACTATAGTGAGTGAGTTCTCTTGAGATGTGGTTGTTGTAAAATCTGGCACCTGTCCCCCATTTTATTTTTTATGAGACAAAGTTTCGCTCTTGTTGCCCAGGCTGAAGTGCGATGGCACAATCTCAGCTCACCGCAACCTCCACCTCCCGGGTTCAAGCAATTCTCCTGCCTCAGCCTCCCAAGTATCTGTGATTACAGGTGCCCTAACCACACTCGGCTAATTTCTGTATTTTTAGGAGAGATGGCGTTTCACCATGTTGGCCAGACTGCTCTTGAATTCCTGACTTCAGGTGATCCACTCTCCTAGGCCTCCCAAAGTGCTGGAATTACAGGCGTGAGCCACTGCACCTGGCTCCCCATTTTTCTCTATTGCTTGTTCTTTCCATGTGAGATACCTGCTCTTCCTTTGACTTCCACCATGAGTAAAAGCTCCCTGAGGTGGTCCCAGAAGCTAAGCAGATGCCAGCAACATGCCTCCTGGAAAGCCTGCAGAATCATGAACCAATTAAACTTTTATTTATAAATTACCGAGACTCATGTGTGTATAGCAGTGCGAGAATGGCCTGATACAGACATTTGTATTTGCCTTCAGGGAAATATCTACTTAGGTCCTTTGCCTATTTTTTAATTAGATCATTTGGGTTATTCTTGTTGTTGTTGAGTGTCCCTTCCTTCTCAAAAGTACTCCTATGAATATTGCTGTTACGTAATAGGAAAGCAAAGCATGATGGGTTTCAGTGCGTAGATCACTAAAGGTGTTTCTGGATCAGAATTAACTTGTGTGTAATTATAATAATTATTATCCTCACAAATGCAGACATCAAATAAGTTACTCTCCCTTTATCTACTGTCGCTAAAATTTTTACAGAGAGGCGGTGAAAATACACATGTATGTTTGCTGAAAAAATTAGGCCTCCTATAGTAAAACTTGTTTGTTGTTTCGGGCCATGTGATAGTTCACTGCTTTTCCCTCTAACTCCTCAGGTTTTGACCTACTTGCTTCTCTTTTTCAGCTTCTATCACCTGCTCTCCCACCTGGTTCCTCTGACTCCAAGTTCGTGCCTGTAGATTAGAATAAGAGATTCTTGGCTGGGAGTGGTGGCTAATGCCTGTAATCCCAGCACTTTGGGAAGCCGAGGCAGGCAAATCAGGAGGTCAAGAGATCGAGACCATCATGGCCAACGTGGTGAAACCCTGTCTCTACTAAAACTACAAAAATTAGCTGGGCGTGGTGGTGCCTGCCTCTCGTCCCAGCTACTTGGAGGCTGAGGTAGAAGAATTGCTTGAACCCAGGAGGTGGAGATTGCAGTGAGTCCAGATGGTGCCACTGCACTCCAGCCTGGCAACAGAGTGAGACTGCATCTCCAAAAACAAAAACAAAAACAAAACAAAAAAAAGAATAAGAGATTGTTCGGGTTTCTCCCAGTTACGTGTTTCTGGGAAAAACATAAGTTATTTTATGTTTTAGAGGAGTTTCTTCAATTTTAATGGAAGGTAACATTCTTGGGAAAGCCAAACTAAGAGTATAAAACTGAAATAACTGCAGATAAGCCTTACACAGTACAGAAAAGCCCCACTCCAGCATTAGGATAGTTAGACCTGCATTCTTAAGGATCCCTTTTTAGGTACCTTTCTATAGAATGGAGAATTTCTAAGATATATGAGATAAACTTGACTAACTGTCTGCTTTTGTTCTGGTTGGCAATTTTAGGAAGGAGTGAGATACTTATTGGCTTATCACTGAGAAGGGATCTCTAGATAATCCTCTTCTGGCAGCGCCACCCTCCACACTGCAGACACCTTACGCTTGCATTCTTTTCTAAATGGAACTGGGTGACTATTTTATGTCAGACACCATACTAAGTGCTGGAAAATCAAAAGGGATTAAATAAAAGTGGGTACCTTCTTGGGTAATTAAGTGAACGCCTTCCTGATCCTCAAATAAAATACCTTTGACTTTAGAATTTCCTAAAATGATTTTGCAGTTATTTCTGGAAGTCTAAAGGGCTCTTTCCCCTGAAGTCCTCACTTTTCTTTACCTTGGTTTGCTATCTCCTGTGCATCTTTTCTGTAGATGGATTTTAGCTGTTCCCCAGCATTTGTAAATTGCTACTTGGGTTTTATTTTACTACAGCCTATATGGTATTCTTTGACTGAATTAACCAACTTTCACAAATAGTTTCAATACCCATCTCTTCTTCTTCTGTCAAAGCTCTCTTCTTGTGGGGGCTCCTTCTAAGTTCCTATTTCAGGTCTGAAAGGCATTCCAGCTCTCAGTTCATTGCAAGAGAAGAAACAGGTATCTTCTGAGTCCAGAGAAAAAGTATGGATGTCTTGGGTCAGATTGCTGGTCCCATACACTTCCCTGTATTTCCATGGACTCATCCCTCCACCTTGTCTTTACTATTCAAACAGCCATCTAGAATTATGTTCAGAGGGTGATGAAGGCAGAATATAATAGATCAGCAATGAAAAAAAGGACATAATATTAACATGGAAGGTTAATTCTCCAAAACATTTCCTGCTTGTCTTAAATAATGTATTTCTGTTAATAAATCTTAAGCAAAACAAGTATAGCTGTAGGCTGTACCTCACCCAGGATTGAAGGATAAAAATAATCAAATTTCATTTAGAGATATTGTTTGACTCCAAAGATAACAGCTAGCCATTATTCACCTTCCTTGACATTTTACTACATTTTAAGATAAAGTATAAAAACGTTGGAATCTTTAACATAAAAGTTTCTATACACTGGAGTGTTATGAAATCTCCAATACAGGCTAGATTTCTCAGTTATTTAGTGATGGTTTAAGTGTAGTTCTGTCCAGAAATAGATTGGTTCACTACTGAAAATTCTGTATAATGTATGCTGACTGGTTTGCAGGCATTGGATTCCATTTGCTTGACTCCTTGATTTGCACTGTTGGGGATTTAGGGATGGATTTTTTAATTGCTTAATACAGCTCAATATTTTCTTTCCATTAAGGCAGGTTACATAGTCAAAGGTCATATTTCCAGCCATGCTCAAGATTAATCTGACTTAATGAAAATTATTCTATTACTACTGGGGGCCCTAACCTGGACCAGAGGTATAAGTAACAGAGAAATCTGAGAATGAAAAATATTAGCAATCACCAGATACCTTTGAGGGAAAAGGAAGGAAGCACTGTTTCCTTAATACTCTGTTGATGTACTTTCTGATATGCAAGGTGTGGCTGCTTCTGGGCTGGTGGGTCTGAGGGCAGTCCTGAAAATGGGTAGATGTCTATGTAGAGGGTGGTCCCCAAGAAAATGGCTCTGGTTTAGTTTTTGTCTCTTCAGAACTGTTTATTTTTGGCTCATTTTTTCTAACACAGGGAGTTGAAATCTATGTATCTAGTTGTTTTTGTTTCTCACACTTACTCTCCAAATATCTATGTTTATAGATAGATACATAGAGATATATAGGTAGATATTTATTTATTTTATATATGTAGATACTTTATATAAAGATATTTAATTTATTTTTACACATATGGTGAAGACAATAGATAGTTTCATTCCTTGCTATTGCCAGTTAGGGAAAAATAGACATAAGTTCAGGAATATATACAACACACACATATATGTGTATACATAGATCTATATCTATCTCTCACTATGTGTGTATATAGAGTGTGTACATATACACATACACGTATATACACACACACGTATATATACACACACGTATATATACACACATATTATATACACACACTCTTTCTATATATACACAGAGTGTGAGAGATATAGATCTATGTATAATACGTATATAGATCTGTGTGCTCTGCATATATGACACATATATAGATACAACATGTGTATATATACACTATATACACACATAGTGTAAGAAATAGAAATATAGATCCATATATATGTATATGTGTATGTATATACATGCTATATATGGACAGAGATACAGAAATATAGACATATATCTATATCTATAGATAGATCTCTATGATCTATTTATATATCTATATATACATATATAGAGTGTATATATATACACACACGTGTGTGTATATATTTATGTATGTGTGTGTGTGTATATATATATTCATGAAATTGTATCTACTTTTTTCCTAATTGGTAATAGCAAGGAATGAAACAGTGTCTATTGTCTTCACCATATCTGTCAAAACAAATGTAGCATGATATATTCTCCCATTCCTCTACCTCTCCTGACAATCCTATTGTTTCATTACTATCATTTTGGATTTTTGGCATTACCATCATTTTGGATTTTTGGGCCAAATTGTTACATGAGATTGTGTAATTAAAATTTTTTATCCATTATAAATGCTTAACAAATGGCATTATTACTGATACCAAAGTATTATTTTCTCATTGAAAAAATATATATTTTTTCACAATTTTCTTTCTTAAAATTTCAACTTCTGTTTTAGATTCAGAGGGTACATGTATATGTACAATTTTATAACAACAAATATTTATCATTTGCTCTTTATTTTACTGGTTTATTTTCTTTCTATTATTTTTGTCTACCACCTTTTCCCACCCTTAGATCAATTGACTTATTACTTTAGTTGGCTGAAACATACATTTTCTCCCAGAAGTATTCGGTGATGCCATGCTTTATGTATCCCCCAATGGTAAAGATATTTTTCTATTTTATTTTTACGTGAATAGCAAGTTGAAAATTCTGCATTGAACTGGGTAGATCAATGTAGAATAATGCAGACAGTACTTAGTACCAAAGAATATGGGTTTAGGCCAGCTTGTGGAATCACAGTTGGATAACCACAGGGTTTTTTTTCTTTTTTTCTTTCTTTTTGTCTTAAAATTTAAAAATTCTCAGGTTGCCAACTGTTACCTTTTTATTCATCTTAATTGATACTTCGCAAGCCCTTGTGCTTTGCACATTACAGAAAAAAGGTTCCACCTATTAATTTGAGAATTCCACAAAATATTAAACTGTATTTCCATGGTCTGTTTTTATGTCTCATCTTTTCCATTGTTTTCTCTATTTTCTCTTAAACTCCTTTAAACACTTTAAATTCTCAAAATTTGTTTTAGAAGAAGTAACTTTACAATGTTTTTAATGTAGAATTCATTTTTTTTTCACCTGAAGTTCTCTGGTCTCAGACTTTTTTCCTCTTTAAAATAAGGGGATTTATTTTTTTTTTTCAATTTTTTCAGTTGAATTTCAATCCCATTTTCTTGGTAAGAAGATTTATTAGCAATTTTTAAAATTTGTTCTCTTGTTTTTTTTTATAGTAAATCTATTTCAGAGAGATTTACTCTGTGTGTTCAGAGTGTTTTCTCCTTTTGAACAGCTGTATCTTCTCACGGGTATAACATTTTTTTTTCTGTTCTCTTTCTCTTAATATGGAGATCTATGAATATCTATACTGTTTTATAATCAAGTAAGAATTGAGATAAAGTATGTCAGCAATTGGTTGGTTGGTGTCTACAGATCCAGATGAAGTAGGAAGAATCTAGGGGCCTGTTTCCTATTAATTATGACTGAGAAACTAAGGAAAACATCCCTGCACCAAGATATTTGCTTCTAGTGGAAGCCCATTGCATGGTCTGCTTATGTCACCTCTACTTTCCCCCTTGATCTCCTTCACAAGAGGTAGACTCATAAAGAGAAAAGGATACCACTGATTGCTAGGGAAGTTCTTGCCAAAAGTGAACACCTGTAGGAAATTTGAGAAAGGGCTTAGGAAGTTTTCATGTGCCAAATAGTCCTTCTTATTCCCTATTGTGGGTTAAATTGTGTCTCTCTAAAAATATATTGAAGTCCCAAGCTTTAGAAACTGTGAATCTGTCTTTATTTGGACATAGGGTTTTGTAGATGAAATCAAGTTAAGATACGGTCATACTAAATTAGGGTGGCTCAATCCAATGATCAGTGTTCTTATAAGTAGAAGAAAATGTGAACATAGAGAAATGCCATGTGAAGATGTAGACTAAGATTGAAGTAATGTCTCTGTAAGCCAAAGAGTGCCAGGAATTCCCAGCAGCCAACACAAGGTAGAAGAAGAAAGGAAGGATTCTTTTCTAGTGGCTTCAGAGAAAACATGGCCTGCTGATATCTTCGTTTTAGACTTCTACCCTTCAGAACTGTGAAAGAATACATTTCTGTGGTTTTAAATTCACCCAGTTTGTTCTTGCTCTCTGTTGAATCATTTGCCTGGTGGAAGCGAGCTGCCATGTCATGAGGCAGTCTTACAATTTCTCACAACAAGAGACTAAGGGCTGCCAACAGTCACCTGTGTGAGCTCAGAAGTAGACTAGTAGACTCCCCTCTGACACATTAGAGCCTTCAGATGAGACCACATCTGGGCCAACAGCTTGACTGCAACTTCAGGAAAAAATAATGAACCAATAGCATCCAGCTACACCACATCTAAATTAATGACTCACAGTAACTATGCAATAATAAATGTTTGTTTAAAGCAATTTGGAGTAATTTGTTATATAATTAATATATTGAGGCACATACTATGACTGCGTTCATCTTCCATTTTTATGATGCAGTCTTGAAGTAAAAGCAACAAGCATGTGAGTCATTCATTCATTTTTTCATTTATTCATTTACTCTCTTTTGTCCTGGTCACGATACTCTTTATTATATCCATAGTAATGATCAAGTCTCAACTCTTATGGTGCTTAGAATCAAGTTATCCCATTTTCTATAAAACTTAGTATGCACCTCTACCAAAGAGAAGAAAATGAACAATTAAGGAAAAAAAAATGGAACCCAATATTTGAGTGCCAACTGTGCTAAATATTGTTCTAGGCATTTTCATATATCCCATTCAATTAATATGACTCCTTAAGATTTATAGAAATTATTATACTCTCTTTATGTATAAGAAAGCTGAAGCTTATAAAGTTGCAGTTGCTTGTAAAAGTTTCCACAGTTAATAAATGATGGCAAGTCAAGTCAGACCTGTTTTATTTATTTCAGTATCACTCATTTGCAGAAGTACCACTAAACTAATTCCTACACTTTTGTTAATAATGTGAACACTAACTAGCGTTTTCTGAGGATGTACTATGCAATAGACATTGAATCAGAATTTTTACACATTATTTCACTAATAGATTATTTTTTAAAACTCTAGCATGGCTAGGCAGAGATAAGGTAAATCAGGTAATATGTAGAAATAATTCTAGTAAAAATGGCCTATGGCAAGTTAGCAAATGTTTTCAGAAAGGACAGTGCAGTCAAATCCCATTCATTCATGTGTAATATAAATGTGTTATAAATGTAGCTGTTCATTAAAATGCAAATAGCTTGAAGGACGGCCTACATTACACAGTATCAGAGGAATCAAGAGAAACTTATTAAGCAAAACCAAAAGTAGCAACAGTCTTTATTTAATATTTTTTAAAATTTCTCCTTAAGGTGGTAGAGAGGAAGTTATTTTTGAGAAGTATATGCATGTCTCTAGCTCTTGCTTTCATTAAAATGAGTTTCCATGGTGTTTGTGTGCTCCATGCATGGTTGTGATTGCTTCTTTGAATGCTGCATTTTCTACAATAAGCTATTACATTTATAATCATAAAGAATAAGACTTAAAAAATAAAAATAGAGTAATTTGGCTTTGTGTTGTATTTGATTTTTCCATTGCCAAGAGTTCTATTAAGAATGTGCCCACAGGCCGGGCACGGTGGCTCAAGCCTGTAATCCCAGCACTTTGGGAGGCCGAGATGGGCGGATCACGAGGTCAGGAGATTGAGACCATCCTGGCTAACACGGTGAAACCCCGTCTCTACTAAAAATACAAAAACTAGCCGGGCGAGGTGGCGGGCGCCTGTAGTCCCAGCTACTTCGGAGGCTGAGGCAGGAGAATGGCGTAAACCCGGGAGGCGGAGCTTGCAGTGAGCTGAGATCCGGCCACTGCACTCCAGTCCAGGCGACAGAGCGAGACTCCGTCTCAAAAAAAAAAAAAAAAAAAAAGAATGTGCCCACAAACAATGAGTCATATGACGGGTCATTTCACACTGCCTTTGAGTTACCACAGTTCACTGCTTCTACGACCAGCACCTTTCGACATTTTAACATTTCTCAGTTTGGAGTGCATATTACAGTAAATGTCATGTCATAGTTAAATTGGCAGCATTTATTTTCTTCTTTCCCAGTGGTGCATAAAGTAATGATATTTCTTAAAATGGATGGCATCTTCAAACTGATGAAAGATGGTATATAGTTGAGAAAGCTGTACCACATTTACCTTCTTTTAGGGGAATGTCCCACAAATATGAATCTGGCTATTTACTGCCTGCTCCAACTAGTGTGGAACTGGCCAAACACCGAACCACGACTGGGCCCACCGGTAAGCTCCTCTGAAAGTTATATGGCCTTGCTCAAGATAACGAACTATGAAAATCACAATCTCTTTCTCACTTCATTAAAACAGGTTGTTGCGAGAGCTCATATTTAGCTGGCATGGGTCATTATGTGCATACCATTTGCTTAGGACTAGTGTACATTCTGACTTGCAGTGCCCATAGCTACCGGTTGTGGAATATTTAGAACAGCATCCCTTGTGTGGTGTTAGATATTGCTCATTGAATTCTCCATCAATTTTTCTCCCCCTTGCATGTCCCTGTTCCCTATAAGTCCCTTGTAATTGCATCAACCCCTTTTAGTGGTGACAGCTAACACTGCAGCCACCAGATCTCATGTTTCCCCAACTAATCACCAGTTCCAGAATTAAGGGACCATGGTACTTCAGGCACAGTCTCCTGCAGTGTCTAGACTTCTGGATGACTGAGTGGCAGTCCTCTCACGTCTGCAGCTAAAGCTCCTCCAATGATTTTGTGGGTGCCTATATTCTGTATTGAGTATCTTTCTGCTTGAAACACTGGCAGTAGTGCATTAATTTTGTTTCCTTTAGTTGCTGTAACAATTTAGTTGCTGTAACAACTAATTTAGTTGCTGTAAAAAATCATCACAAACTTGGTGGACTAAAACAACAAAAAATATATTCTGTCATAGTCCTGGAGGTTAGAAGCTCAAAATCAAGGTGTTCAAAAGCCTTTGCTTTCTCTATAGGCCCTAGAAGAGAATCAATTCCTTTCCTCTTCCAGCTTCTGCCTTTCCTCTTCCAGCTTCTGCAATTTCCAGCGTTCCTTAGCTTGTGGCCACATCCTTCAAATCTCTGCCACTGTTTTCACATCAGCTTCTCCTCTGTGTGTATGCCAAGTCCCTCTCTGCCTCTCATGTATAAGGACACTTATGATGGCAATTAAGGCCTGCTCCTATAATTCTGAATAATCTTTTAGCCTAGAGATTTTGTATTTAATTATACCTGCAAAGACTCTCCAAATGAGACAATATTCACATGTTCCAGGGATCAGGACGTGAGCATATTTTTGGAAGCCATTATTAACCTACCACAAATAGTCTCTGTTTCCTAAACTGTATCCTGAATTTTAGCATTTGCACTGGTTTCCTAGGGTTCCTAAAATCAAGGTCCTAAAACAAGGTGACTTAAAATCACAGAAATGTATGTTCTTGCAGTTCTGGAGGCTAGAAATTTAAAATCAAGATTTCAGTAGGGCCATGTTTCCTCCAAATGCTCTTGGGAAAAATCCTTTATTGACTTATCTGGCTTCTAATGGTTGCCAGTAATCCTTTGCACTCCCTGGTCTGCAGCAGCATAACTCAAATCTCTGTTTTCATCACCATGTGGCTATCTTCCCTCTCTGTGTGTTTGTGTCCAAATTTCCTTTTTCTTATAGGATCATCAGGCATTGGGTTGGGACCCAGGGACCCACCCTCATCCAGTATGATCTCATTTTAACTTCAGTACATTTGGAAAGATGCTATTTTTAGATAATGTCACATTCACAAGTCCAGTTGGACGCAAATTTTGGGGGGACACTGTTCAACCCAGTACAGGATTGTAAAAAGTCATGTGACCATGGAGTTGGGACAAGCGTTATATGTCATGGCAAAAGGGTAGGCAGTAAAATCTATGTAGAAATAAGAAAAGAATAGCCTTTGTTTCTTCCAATTATCAGGAAGCTTAGTTGCATTTTATACACATCTTTTAATCCCTGCGAGATTCCAAGACCCTTGAACCAATTGAATTCAAATGCTGGCTCTGCCACTTATCAGCTGCGTTGCCTCACTCAAGAGATTAATCTGGCCATGCTTCTACTGTTTCATTTGTAAAATGTACCTACCTCATGGGGTTGCTTTAAGGATCAAGTGACTGTAAGCATTGCTGTCATATAGGTGTGTGGCAAATATTAGCAACTACTGTTGTTGTTCTCTTCCTCTTGCCTTAAAGTTACTTAATTTGGTCTTTCTTGTAATACAAGAAACTGACTAGATAGCTGATAGAGACTGCCAATCCCTGTAGTACAAGAGGCATACATTTCAACATTTTGAATTATAGAATATGTTCATTTTACCAAATATATACTATTCTTAGACATTTTATGCTGCAAGTAGCAAAGGGTGGTATGTGTTAATGCGTGTCTGCAGATTCGACTGTTTCAGGTGAAAGCTTGGTGTGCTTACACAGGGGTCTGGAAGTTACCAGGAGGTATGTGAGTCAGGAAAGAGACCTCAGTGACAAAAGGAGCTTGGGAGATTGAAGAACAGAGCTTACAGACACCATACTGCCAAACGGGGTAATCAGTATCTAATGTTTATATAAGTACTTTCTTCAAAAAGAAAATAGCTTTGCTCCCTCCATTGGAGACCTCAATTAGATAACATGATTTTAGCACTCTCATGCTGAGTTCAGCCACATCTTGTTTTTTTTTGTTGTTGTTGTTGTTTGTTTTGTTTTGTTTTTTTTAAGAGTGCATTTTGACTTCCATCTCTGTAAATCAGGACAATTAAGGAGTCATTTTTTTTCTTTAGATTTTCTTTAAATATTTGCCATAAACAAATAAGATTGCTAAGGTTAAACTCATTTTCCTTTCTTTGCTTTCGGCAGCTAGAACTGGTGGTGCCCTTCCTCACACCCATCATTCCTGCCTGGGAAACACGCTTGCATAAGACACTTACACAAAGCTCCCTGGAAACTCTGGGAGGCTGTATCACCACTTTTGCTAGCTGAAAGTAAACAAAAGATATCCTGTGAGAGTTGAGGCATTGTTAGATTACAAGCTATTTTGTCTGGCTGAAAGAAGGAACATTTATTGAGACTAACAATTGTTCTCTACCCCGTAAGGAAGTCTTTCTCTATTTGACCTTTAGACTTGCCTACGAAAGAGTGTGTCAATATTTTAAGAACTTCAGAACTTTTTCAACATTCCTTTCCATCTATGAAAAATAGCCTTGCCAAACCCCTTTAGAATAGAAGTGATTGGGGATTTTTTTAGTACAAACAAGATTTTTTAAACTAAGCTTTTCAGATTAAATATATAAAGGTTAGAAAATAAAATTCTTAGAATATTTTAAAATCCACCTTCCTCTTTCCCATAGAGATGTAAGGCTCTGTGGACATGACATCAGCTCTTCTTTACCAGCCTCTCCAGACATGATGGGGAGAATCATGGGTCTGGGGAGAATCGTGAATCTGGGATGTAATTGAAAGGTATTTGGTTTCCATTCCCGTCCAAACTCCCTAGGATTCTAAACTTAGTAGCTCTGAGTTACATGCACATAGTGGGAATAGACACAAAACAAGACCCACAGCTGACTCATTCTAAAAAAGTAAGAAGCTCCTGATTCATAGGTGTGAATCCTCTCCAAAGTTAGTGCTTTTTGGCCACACCCAACTCCAGAGAAGACTGAACACATCCCTTCCACTTAGGGACTGGTGATTGTTGTTTGTGTAACTGTATTCAGATAAATGCCTCATGTCACACATTTCTATTTTCCTTGTTCTTTGCCCCAAGATAGAAGCCCCACTGTCATATTTTCCTCTGATAACTGATCTCCCACAGTTACTCCCCTTTCAAAACACTCCTTTCTAAAGACCTGTTTCATGATTAACACACTCTCCTACAACCTCAAACTTCTCACTGAATGTACCATTTTTCCTTCTGACCTCACAGTTGCCTGCCTCTCCAGAGGACACCACATCCATTCTAGCCCCTCAAGTGGAGCGTGCTCTTCGTCCTTCTCACCTAATGATATTTTTCTAGGACAATGCTTGGCATGAGATTTCTTGATGTAACAAGTGTTCATACATAATACATACTGATTACATGAAGAAATACTTGTGGGTCTCATCTTGGGGATGAGGGACCCTTCTTTGAGACACAATGCAATTCTATATTCTCCTGCATCTTTTTTCACATGGGCCTTCTATGATGTCCCATTCTCTGAAGACTGAGTCCAACATTACACTCTTTCTCTGTACCCCAAGTGCTGCCATTAACTGAGTGATGTCTGTGATCACAAGGAAACTCCACTCAGGCCCTTGAATTCTCCCAGGCCCTTGAATTCTTCACCTCCAGTGGCCTTCTGGACTCAAATTTAATCACAACTCTCCCAGAATTGAGGAGACAAAGCTGCAAGGAAAGGGCTGAAAGTTTCCCTTTCATAGAACTCAGAAGTGGAGAACCTATCAAGACCTGGCTCTCTGTATTTTACATAGATCAAGTGTCATTATGCAAATTAACCCCCAGTGTTCATCTGTGAAATTCCAGAATTCCTGAGGGAAGTGTGCAAAATGGTTCTAGTTGGCAGCTGAGCAATATTTATGTATCTAGTTTATTCCAAATTTGTCAGAAGAGAAACAGAAAGCAACTGAGAGAGGAGCAGAGGGCAGCCACTTAATATCACAAAGTGTCATTTACTAGCTGAGAACACAGGATTTAGAGCTAAACAGAGCGGGGGGGGGGGGGGGGGGGGGGGTGGCAAAGCCCAGTGGTAAAAACCCCACACAGTTGCAAATCTGTATGATTTTTTAAAAGCTACTTAAGTTTCTGAGATTCCGCCACGGCATGTAAAATGGAGATGGAGAGACCTCCCCCAGCAAGCTATGAAATAAGTGAGATGTGCCCCTGATACACTGCCTGTAGCCCAGCATGCCCTGGAGAAAGGTTAGGTTGATGGTGATGATGATGACAATTTTTAGACCATGGGAAGGTGTGGGGCTTGTTAAGCTCTGTAACAGACTAGGATTCTAATCTTGTCTTTGCCACTAATTACTCAGTTATCTTTTTTTTTTTACTTTCATACTTATGCTGTTTAAATAAGGATAATGCTGTCCCTTCCTGTGGATTAAATGGAATGAACCATGCAGCACTGCGTGTGGCACAGTGGGAGCCAACTGGCGTTCCTGACTTCCACCCTGAACTCCAAGCCAACTCCACATCCATAAGTCTTACATTTCAGACTGACAGGGAATGTGTAGTTATTGATGAGCAAAAATAAATAAGTAAATAAATTTCCCTGGATACAAGAGATGCAGAACACTGTGTGGGCTGCTGCAGTTGAGTGACTATATTTATATTCATATATTTCTCTAATTGTTACACATAACTCATCTACCATGCCACACTTTTAAAGTCCTTAAACAAAGGGACTGTGTAATTATTTTGCTCTCACATCAAGAGTCACAACACTAGTCAGTAGTAATTTTAATAATTGCATCTTGATGCGTCAAGTCTTAAATGCAGATGTACAGCTTTAGTGCAAATAAATGTGTTCCTAAAAATCCATATGTGAGTTTTTATGTTAAATCAAACCATATTTTACATGTACTTTAGTATTCACTATATAACTCAGTACTGTCAAAGTCTTTCAGAATATAAGAAATCATCCATTTACTTAAACATAAATTTAAATCATAATACCTCCAATACCAAATTTTTGTGTTTTAGTTTTTCTTACAGTGCTGTTTGACTATATTGCATATTATTAACTTGCAGTTGTAGTAAGGTTTTTAAGTAAGAACTTAGCACAAAAATCCATGTTAGCATCTATTGACTTAGGGTTTATCTTCCTGCCGAACCATTTGCTGTTCTATCTTCATAATTATTAATGCTATGCAGATATGCAAATATCAACCCATGCTATTTGTTTATCCAGGCAGTCAAAAAAAGTATAATGGGAAAACTGCAATATTTAAATTTTGTTCATTTTACTTAACAGAGCTCATTTTAAATTTTAACCATCACCAAGAGTAAAAGGGTAAAAATGACAACAAGCTTGGGATTTGATTAATTTCATGGTATGGCTTAAATTAAGAATTAATCTATTTTTCTCTTGATAAATATGCAGAGAAGATTATGAAATGACAGTTGATTTTCTCATGTCTTTAAATCAACCCATTTTCTTCTTATTTTGAATAAGATGCTAAAAGGGCTTAGATTTTCAATCAATCTTTATTCCCATTGTTAACTTCCTTGAAGAAAAACCAAAGAACTACGAATTATAAATTTTGATTTCTTAATTAAGTATTCATCCCAATGCTGTCAACTACTAAATATTGATTGTTTGTGCCACTTTCAGGTATGGGCATAACCATAATGATTTTAAGTGTTTTCATCTAAAACTATGTAGTCATTAATCAGTTGTCACTTCTCACTTATTCCAGCATCTCTTCGAAAGTCATCTTAACCTGGCAAAATTATACAACAGATGGTCTTCATTTTCCTTCTATTCACAATTCTCCTTAGATTTCTGTCCATTTTTCTTTATTTCATTTATATTAAAAAATCCTGCAGAAATTAAGGTATGGTGAAGTATGTATTTAGTTATTTCATACAACTTGTGGTGGTTGCATGCAATGTATCTTACTGATCCAAAGCAATTCATGATAATAAGATTTCTCTCTCATCTTTCTTCCTCTCTATACTCAACAAGAGCTATTTAAGTCCCTACAATCTACTAGACACGGAACACAAAGAGATTCACAAGAAATGAGTCCAGCTTTCAAGGATTAGTCACAGTTTAATGAGCAAGACATACAAAAATTACAGTACAGACAGTATGATAAAACCTAAAGCCAATGTGTGCCTGAAGTAGTAAGAAGCCATAAAGGAAAAACAATTAATTGAAATGTTACTTCAAAGTCATTTTGGGCATAGATCTTAAAGGGTATGTAGGGATTTGCCAAATGGAAAGGTTTAGGAAAATGCCTCAAATTATTTGCAATGTTTAAAAAAAAAGAAAGACAAAACCGGAAGGACAGATTTCTCAAGTGAAAACTGAAGACACCTATGAATAAGAATTTGGAATCAATCACCTTAAGAGAAGGAATGTAAATACTACTGAATCTCACTTTTCTTTTTATTTGGGTTTGCAGTATGTTTACACATCAATGAGGGATTAAAAGTAAGACTGTCTTTCCTATAAACTTAAGTGAAGTATAAATTATAGATTCTCTTTTCTCGAAAATTAACATTTTCATACAAAATTGTTGACATCTGAAAGAACCAAATTGTTTATGCCCAAGAAATGAGTAGCCAAGATTTTTGTCTGTATTTTCTAATGCTTTTGGCCACTGGTAAATGTTAATTATCCATGCCTATGATGTTACTGTAACATTCTACATATAGATAGAAATGTCAGAGAGAAAAACACAAAGGAGCGCTCTTCAGCTCTGTTGTTTATATTATGGTGGCAGGCATAGTCAATATGCTGTAAAAATGAAGGAATATCCAGGAGTAAATCCTTGTGCTTGAACAGTGAGTCATATCCCATGGTCTTGAATCAATAGACTAGTTTCAGAAGAAAGCAAAGATGATAACAAAATATTAATTGATAATGTTTAGAGAACCCTTCTCATGTATCAGGTTCTGTGCTGAGTGATTTACCTGGACAACTTATCCTCACAATCTATGTAGGAAGTATTGTCATTACTACTCCTCAGTTTGCTAATGAGAAAACAAAAACCAGCAGGTAAGCCAAAATTAAAACCAAGCACTGTGACTCTAGGGTGCAAGGTATCAGTCCATGACAAATTTAAATGCTATGTATGAGATAATACTCGATATGAGATAATACACCATAAGTTTAATATGAATTAATGAAAAGAGTTAATATCACCATAGATCCTATTTAGTACTAGTAATAAACAGGTCTGTAAGATTTGGTTAATCCAGTTAGGGTAAGTAGGATCAAACTACTTTGTTTGAGTACATTGCAGTACTCTTCAATTCTTAGGATCTCATAAAGGGGAGGCTGTAGAGGGTACATAAGTACTTACTACACACAGTTCCCTAGATGACATTGCCAGTTACAGGGAGAGTAGAACTCACCTTGTCCAAAGGTATGCGTCTACGCCACGCATACCAATTTGATACTGATTCAATTGTGAGCGTTGCCAAGTGAGCACAAGTGCTCAATGCAGAGTCAATAGGCCACCTGTCCTTAAGCTTCAGACACCTGTATTCCTTGATCTCTGCAGGAAACAGAAGCTGCTGCCTTGCTGTGCCTGACTGTCTCACTGTGTGTTCATCCTGCTTTGCTTTCCTCTTCCATGTTACATCCTCCCACAGTGAGGACCTTCCTCTCACACCCCCAAGGAACTATTTCAATAGTGCTCCAGAGTCTCTATTCCACAGAAGCCAAACACCACATTAGAGTCTCTCCCACCATTTCTCATCCCAATAGATTTCTAACTGGTAAAATTTCAGACATCATCCCAAGGAAGAGAAGGATCATTTTCTGATATTCTGGATTCAGCTTATCTAAAGATGCCAGTCCTGCCTTTCATAACTTTTCTTTTTTTCTGAAATTAAAAACACAAACCCTATAGAAAAAAAGTCAAGGTGTTTACAATTGTCAACTCATCCCATTAATATAACTGATGTCACAGAAGTCTTTTCCCCAGGTTTTACCACTCACCAATGGAGTATCAGGAGCTAGAGAGAGCCAGAGGAAGTAAGAAGACAGGTAGCAGAGAGGGCCAAGAGGGAGATTAGGCCTCATAGAGGGCCTTGTATACTGGGAGGGCTCCCACGGTGGGTCTTCCATACCCAGGCAAAAACTAGGACCTAAGGTTATTGAATCTTTGGTAGCTAGAACTTATAATAAAAACTTATCCACAGCCAGAACATGGTTTTCAAAAAAAGTTAATATTTTTGATTAGTAAATCATTATTGCTTTCATAAGCTCTAAAAAATAAAATGTATACAAAGTTAAAAATTGTAAGACCCTCTTCACAGCCCCGTTACCAACGTGATTAACTTCACAGAGCACAGAGGTTACTATTGCTTAAAATTTATTGTGTGTTCTTCTAGATCTATTTTTCTAATATATATGTGTGTGTGTGTGTGTGTGTGTGTTTGTGTGTGTGTATGTATGTATACCCACAACATATCAGATTATTTTAAAATGGAATGCATTGTTCTGCAACCTAGAAAGAATCTCTAACCAAAAGATACATATCCTTTTAGAGACAACTTCTTTGCATTTCGCTGATGACTAGCAATCATGAATATTTCTTCATATGTTTTTTAGCCACTTGTATGTTTTCTCTTTAGAAGTGTCTGTTCATGTCCTTTGCAAACTTTTTGATGAGGTTACTTGGTTTTTTTGCTTGTTGATTTAAGTTCCTCATAGATTTGGGGTATTAGACCTTTGATGGATGCATAATTTGCACATATTTTCTTCCATTCTGTAGGTTTTCTGTTTACTCCCTTGGTAGTTTCTCTTCCTGTGCAGAAGCTGTTTAGATTGATTAGATCCCACTTGTCAATTTTTGTGTTTGTTGGAATTACCTTTGAGGGCTGAGCCATAAATCCTTTGCCATGGCTGATATCAAGAGAAGTATTTCCTGGGTTTTCTTCCAGGATTGTATAGTTTGAGGTCTTATACTCAAATCTTTAATCTAGCTTGAGTTAATCTTTATATATGGCTATAGGTAGGGGCTCAGTTTCAATCTTCTGCATTTTGCTAGCCAGTTATCCCAGCATAATTTATTGAATACGAGGTTTTTTCTCATTGCTTATTTTTGTTGACTTTGTCAAAGATTGAGTGGTTGTAGGAGTGTGGCTTTATTTCTGGGTTCTCTATCCTGTTCCATTGGTCTATGTGTCTGTTTTTGTATCAGTACTATGCTGTTTTAGTTACTGTAGTCTAATAATATAGTTTGAAGTCAGGTAATGTGATACCTACAGATTTGTTCTTTTTGCTGAGGACTGCTTTGGCTATTAAGTCTCTTTTTTTGGTTCCATATGAATTTTAGAACTTTTTTACTAATTCTTTAAAAAACAATGTTAGCACTTTGACAGGAATAGCATTTAATCTCTAAATTGTTTTGGGTATTATGGCCATTTTATCAATACTGATTCTTTCAATCCATGAGCATGGAATGTTTTCCCATGTATCTGTGTTACCTCTGATTTCTTTCAGCAGTGTTTTGTAGTTCTCCTTGTACAGATCTTTCACTGTATTAGTTAGCTGTGTTCTAAGTATTTTATTCTTTTTATGGATATTGTAAACACTTATATACTTTTAGTTGGAATATCAATTAGTTCAGCCACTGTGGAAACCAGTTTGGAAATTTCTCAGAGAACTAAGAGTTGGTCTACCATTTGACCCAGCATTCCAAAGGAAAACAAATAATTCTACCAAAAAGACACATGCACTCATATGTTCATCACAACACTATTCACAATAGCAAACACAAGGAATCTACCCAGGTGCCATTAACAATGGAACAGATAAAGAAAATACGGCACATATACTCCATGAAACACTATACAGCCATAAAAAAAGCACAAAATTATGTCTTTTGCAGCAATACGGATGCAGCTGGAGTCCATTATCCTAAGTGAACAGACATAGACACAGAAAACCAAATACCATATGTTCTCACTTATAAATGTGAGCTAAACTTTGAGTACACATGGACATAAAGATGGGAATGACAGACACTAGAGACCACCAGATGGAGGAAGAGGGAGTAGGGCAAAGGGTAGAAAATGACCTATGGGCACTATGCTCATTACCTGGGTCATGGATATATTTGTACTCCAAACCTCAGCATCACACAATATACATTTGCAACAAACCTGCATATGTACCCCTGATTGTAAAATAAAAGTTAAAAAAAGAAATAGACAACTTTTGTTGCTGAAACACCATCAGAATGGAGCTTGTGTTTGGCCATGCAAAACACAGGCTCTTACTAAAATGGCTATGAAATTTCAGATATTTTAAAATGTTTCAGAGATAGGTTTTGGTTTTTAACAAAATGGACATGAATTAACTTTGCAACAAAAATAAAATTGTAGGAGGACTTTATGTTTTCAGTATGGGAAAGAGGCTTGGAAGTCATCATTTCCAACTTCACAGCAAGATAAAAGATGAAGGAACTGAAAATAACTATCTTTAGACCCATCCAATAATTGAAGTTACCAGGCAAAATACTGCCCGTCCTCACATTGGCAGACAGACAGGAAGACGCAGAGAATTACAACTTACCAGAGCAGAAGCCTGGAATCAGAAATTTCTGTAGGAACTGGTATTGGGGTTCATGAGGCTAGGAAAACTTAGAGGCTTGCTGTTGACAAGTTTGAGAATTAAAAATTTCAGGGAGGGCCGGGCGCGGTGGCTCAAGCCTGTAATCCCAGCACTTTGGGAGGCCGAGACGGGCGGATCACGAGGTCAGGAGATCGAGATCATCCTGGCTAACACGGTGAAACACCGTCTCTACTAAAAAACATACAAAAAACTAGCCGGGTGAGGTGGCGGGAGCCTGTAGTCCCAGCTACTCGGGAGGCTGAGGCAGGAGAATGGCGTAAACCCGGGAGGCGGAGCTTGCAGTGAGCTGAGATCCGACCACTGCACTCCAGCGCGGGCGACAGAGCTAGACTCCGTCTCAAAAAAAAAAAAAAAAAAAAATTTCAGGGAGGACAGACTTGGTCAGGGGGCATCTTTTGTGAGTTTTACCTCCAGGAGCCTTTATTAGGTACTCACAATTAAAATAAGAGAAAACTTTTCTCATGCTTTCAGCAAGAAGAGTGGAAAAGCAATACTTTTCAAATACTCTCAGAGTATTTTGTTCTCAACGGGGTCCATCATCAAGAGAAGCTCTTTTAGCAGACCATAACTGACAGGAGTTTCAAAAAGCCTAATCAACATGGCAAAAGGGAAATTCCCAACTCCAGCTCTGTCTAGTTTTTCTGTCATACATTAGGGAAGGGCATGAGGAGAGGCAAACCTGATAAGCCTTGTGAAGGTCACAGCGCAGGTGATAAGCCCATTGAAAGACTGAGACCTAATCATAAAAATATAGAAGACTTTCCCTGCCCCCACACCTTACTATCATATTAGTAGGGCTCCTGAACAATATCAGAATAATACAACCAAAGAACTGAATGTCTTACATCTTATTTAAGAAGTTCTAAAAAACTCCAACGAAAACAAAAGGGACAAAAACAAGAACATCAGGATAAATTTTAGCCTCTGAAATCTACAGCTATAGTAAACATTACACACAGCCTAGCTCCAAGGCAGAAAAACATAAAATACACTGAGGTCTTATGTATCTCAATTCCTTTTACCCAGTACATCATTCCTGGCTTTAAGAAACAATTAATTATAAGGCACACCAAAAGATCAAAAAAATAACCATCTGGAGAGCAGGACAATCACTGGAACCAGCTGCACACGTGTCACAGGTATTGAAATAATCAGACCCAGACTTTAAAACAACTATGATTAACACACTAAAGGATCTAATGGAAAAAGAGGACAACATGCAAGAACAGAGGAGTAAGTAAGCGGAGGGATAAAAACTTGGAGAATCAAAAGGAAATGCTAGAAATCAAAAACGCTGTACAGAAATAAAGAATTCCTTTGATAAGCTCATCAGTAGACTGGACTTGGCCAAAGAAAAAAAATAATGAGCTTGAAGAAATGTTAATTAAAGCTTCCAAAACTGAAACGCAAACATTTTTAAAAAGAATGAAAAAGAAAGTAATATCCAAGAATTGTGGGACAACTCCAAAAGATGTAATGTCCACAAAACAAATGTAATATTTGAAAGATGCTAAGAATTGGGGAAATTTGGGGACAGGTGTATATGGTAACTCTTTGTACTTTCCATTGGACTTTGTTTTCTGTAATCCTAAAACTGCTGAAAATATCTATTAATTAAAAAACTTGAGGCAATGATTAGAAAATGTCAGATTTAAATAAATATAAGCTGCAAATGCAATGATTTATTGACTGAAGTATTAGAAGTGAGAATCTGTATAATATTACTCTTAACCTAATAGCTCAAGAAGACAATAAACAAGCAAGGACATAGAAGAGTCAATTCTACCATTAATATCAAATATTTAGTGGAAATGCTTTCACATTTGTGTCCCAGAATTGTGAATAAACATCCTTTTCAATAATTTATAGGATATTTATACATGTAATTAATGTACCAGACTACAAAGATAATTCCAATAAGTTGCTCAAGACATAAAGTTATAGGCTACATTATTAAATTAAAATGTGAGAAAGCTGGAAATTTATAACAAATGCTTAAACTTTCAAATTCCAATCACTTGGAATTTTTTAAACATGTATAATTCTTTTAAACAACTGGCTTAGAGAGGAAATACACAACTTCAAACTCATCAGATATTAATAAGGAGTATAGACAAATCTATACTCTGAGGAATATTCATAGTAATATTCACAGGCTTTTTATTCCCTGTCTGGCCAACAAGCAAGATTTCTGAGAATACAATTACTATGTAAATGATTACAAATATATTGAGCTCTTTACAGAAATATTTTTATTTTGGAATGGGGAAGAACAATGTGTGTTATCAATCTATTGTGGTAAAAATCTATTTATCTAGAAATTGTGGAGAAAATATTTAGGTTCTGCTCTGAAAGTGAAATCAAGGTCCAGCTGGCTACATCCATTAAGACTAATTTGAGGGGGGGCGGAGCAAGATGGCCGAATAGGAACAGCTGCAGTCTCCAACTCCCAGCGCGAAGGACACAGAAGACCGGTGATTTCTGCATTTTG
>NW_012120188.1:156023-178754 GCF_000951035.1 Colobus angolensis palliatus | reverse complement strand
TATACATATGTAACAAACCTGCACGTTATGCACATGTACCCTAGAACTTAAAGTATAATAAAAAAATAAAATTAAATTAAAAAAAAAAAAAGACTAATTTGATTATGAGATGATACCAGTTGAAATTTCAGCACACATGTTGTTGTTACCTCCTTTTTCTTTTGCTATTGAACTGGTAGCTAAATACCTTAGAAATCCTCATATGGTCCTTTGCATACTTGAGCCTGTATTACAGTTGATAGTAGGGTGTGGAGAGCAGGGAAGAACCAGCTAGAAGTAATAACTCAGGTGCAGAAGTGGAGATTGCAGTGGGGTTTTCACTGAAGCCCAAAGACAAAAAGGAAGAAAAAAGTGGTAGAGAGTTCTCAGCTCATCCACATGTGATAGAAAGCCTAGGCTTTCTCAGAAAAATTGCAAGAAGTTTCCACTTCCACTACGATACTTCACCTCCACCACCTGCTCTCTTTCCAACACTGCCCATGACAAGCAATCAAAAACACTGGAAAGCAGAAGAAGGTCTGAGAGAGCAGCTCACATACATGGAGAAAAACTGAGATAAAGGAAAAGGGAATCATTCATGAGCAGGACACAAAACAGAGAATGTTTGAAGTACATTAGAGACCAATGAGGTGGAAATGTAGCCTCATATAATGCTATACATAACCCTGGGAAGTCCAATTTCTGTAGGGGTCTTGGTCAAGGTTGATCATCTTGCTGGACTCAGCACTAAGTTGATTGCCTCTCCCTGTCATGAGGGTTGCCTCAGTTCCAAATGTTTGACATGTAAGGAAAGCACAGTTAAAGGGAGTTGCAATGGCTTAGTGTTAAGGAGACCAGCTCTACCCATAAGAAATGCAAGGACATCCTAGGGTAATGGACTGAGGGTATGGAAAGAGTAGTGGGAAGTTGCAAAATCTCAAGAGCGAATAAGCTGGCATCTTGCCTTCCAGAGCCATTTTCCCTTTTTCTTTTTCTGTTTTCTTTGGGTCTAGTCCCAGCAAATCCTTTTGCCAGATAAAGCTCTGGAGTAGAGAAAGCAGCATTTCAGCAGCATTATTGAAAAATGCTCTTTCCTACAGCCAAAACTGAGACAGAAATGCCAAGACTTTTACACTCAAAGAAGAACTGACTGGAAGCCAAACATGTGCTGGGTTCGCTTGGTAGGAGGGTTGGTGAAGGGAACAAAAAGAAAAATCACTAATAGAAAATGACACTAGACAAAAGCCCTTGCAAAGCAATATTTGCAATATTAAGCATGCTTCTCATTAGCCAAGAGAACCTTCAGCAACGATAAGCTGCTTGGATTTTAGGCAAAAAATATTAACATATTCCAGTTGCCGTTTCCCCTGAGGCTCAAGATGTCCTGTTTTCTTCTCTGCAACAGCTGTTCCCAACCACAAAGGCCCAGTGACTAAGAGAAGTGAAAACATAGAGGCTTCTTGTCAGAGGTAACTTGTGTCTTTGCCCTTTTCTAATTTTTTTGACCCACAATGTACTTAGGATCCATTTGTAATTAGCCAGGCAAAGGGAATAAAAGGGCGCACTTCAGAAACTGAGCCACTCTGATTAGCATGTCTTGATTGGGGCTTTGAAACACCCTCAGAGTGTTCCCAACTCATTTAAAGGATGTTTTCAATGCTTAGAGCTAAGCCAATGAAAACCCACCTTAATTTTTAAATAAAAACATATACCTAACATCATTTTAACACTTGGGGAAGGGGAAGAAAATCTGGAGGAATCAATAAGTAACCATACAATCTCATAGGTTGTAAAAGTTAACATGTGATAAAACTCATTTAGATTGGGGTAATTATTGAGAAGTACAAAAATAACTATGAGGGCATGGGAATAGAAACAAATGTGACCTGTTGAGCCACAAATGAAATCAATTGTTTATTTTAAAAAATTGGTTGTAGATAATGTTTCTGCCACATTTCAAGAATGTTTTCTCTTCTCTCTGACTCCCTTGTGGTGGTCTGCCCTCTTGGTTGATAAGATACATGATCCTTCTGCTTTGGGCACCATCAAAGAGGAGGGGTAGATTTTTAACAGTACATGCTCATGTCAACTCTGGATGGAAAAAGCCTTGGAGGTGATAAGGAAGTGATACTGAGGTCCTCAAAGGAAAGCCCATCAAGCTCTACTAAGAGGACAAATGCCACCTGGATGCACAAGACAGCCTTAGCATCCAAACCGTCACTGAAAGGGCATGGGGCTTCTCAAGTTCCCTGGTAGAAGGAATTAACATATCCCCCACATTTTCCCTCCAGGAAAAAACCAGCAAGAATAAGGCACTGCAAAGGTTGCCCATTAGGAATTTGCCAAGTGTGTCCTTAAAAAGTGTCCCCAAAGCAAATGTAACAGCATAGGGAGCAGCTACTTCAATCCCCCACCCCTTTTCCACATCACATCTCTGTAGCTCTCTCCTCTCTTTAATATCCCTCTCTTTGACAGATCCAGAATCATCTTCTTTATCAGAGCTCTGTGGTCTTTGAAGTGAAGATCAGATTAGGAGAAAGGAAAGAACAGCTTGAACAAAATGAAATTCTAGAGCTGTCTGCATGATAGGAAGTTGGTAAAGGGTGAAGCCAATCGTACGGATTTGCAAATATAGACTGACACGTGAGGCCAGGCTAATTGCTTGCAGTTTGCTTCAGCATACCCCCAAAACCACGTTGATACACAGAATGGTCGCAATTCAAAGAAAATTATTTTTCATTGCATTAGTGTTGACAAAACAGGCATTGTTTAGAGAGTAAAATATTAGGATTAATTAATCTGGAATCTCATTAAAGGTAGTACATTGACAATTGAAACCAGGAGGATGGCTTCGGAGACACAGAAAGAAACATAAAAGAATTTTGTGTTGAATGGCTGTTAAGGTGACCAGTTATATTAATAAAAGAAGCACAGTTCTTCAAAGGAAGGAGAAAAGAAGTTGCACCCATCACTTTACCCTGCAATGGTGATGATAACTTTTATGAGGAGGCCACCGTACCATGTGTTCTTGCAGACTCAGTGCCCCCAATCTCAGTGACTACTGAGAATGACTCTAGACCCCATCATAGAGCTTTGGACAGGAGGCTCCTCCCACCCTGCCCCCATGCCGCCCTCTGCAATCTCCTCACCACCTCTCATACTAGCTCCACTTTCCACCTCCACCCTTGCAGCCTTACTCCTGACAATTGTCAGTGGCGCCCACTGTAAGTGCACATTTGCCAAGCTGACACAGATAACCTCGTGGGACTGACAAAGATTCAAGGGTTAATGAGAACAATATATTCACCCTGAGCCCACTCCATGCTCACTGCTTAGAAAGCAAGCCAGGCAGACAACAAGGCATAGCCTATTGGAATTGCAGGCAGGGACGCATGAGTGTGCTAAGGTTAGAACAGTGATTCGCAAAGTGTGGTCCCTGGACCAACAGCATCAGTGTTGTGTGGAAACTTGTTAGAAACATAAATTCTGAGGTTTCACCCAAAATTTATGGAATCAGACACTGGAGTGGAGCCTGGCAATCTGTGGCTTGATGACTCCTCCAGCTTAAGTTGGAGAATTGGACTAGAAGGCCTCTTCTAGCCAGCCACATCTTCGTCCCATCTCTCTCCTTGAACTGTGCTTCCCTTATTCCATCTAGAAAAATCCTCCTTGGCCTTTCAAAATGCAACTCCAATGTCAACTCTGAATTATTTTCTAATTCTTCATCTTTTGGGACTCTTATGCTGACCTCCTACCAATAGTTCTAAGAACAGTTTTGAGAGCCTTTGTTTTCCTGCTTGGATGTTTCTCAATGCTGCTACCAAACCTACAACAGAAATTACTTATTTTTAAAACCTGAATGATTTGCAAATAAAACAGGACCTATAAAACATGAGCAGTTACATTATATTTAGTTTCCAGCATGATTGGAATTGACACCATCAGGATACAGGATAAAAAAGGGCTAAAGCATACAGAGTAGATAAGAAAAAGGTACATAAAATGGTAAGTAAGAGGCAGAAATTTTGTAACTGAATAGCCTCTATTACTGAGTATTTAGAAAGAACTCTTCTCACAATCAGAGTTAATTATGAAATGAGCTGTCCTGAGAGGTAATAGGCTTACTCTCACTAAGGTATTTTAAGTGTGGATAGTAGATGATAAATACGAATTGACCCTGGAGATAAAAAAAAATCAACTGGAGGAAATTGCTTGGAGCACTGTGTTAAGAAGCATTATAATTAGATATGGGACCAGAGGGACAATTCCAATGTGGATTAGTGGTGTCTGCTTCGAGTGTAACAAGTAGGAATACAGGTAACCTGTAGTTAAACTTACCTTGGCAAGTGATGACAAAGCATGTGATTGAATTATGCTAAATGATCTCTTAGAAATATAAATTTCGGCTGGGCACGGTAGCTCACTCCTGTAATCCCAGCACTTTGGGAGGCTGAGGTGGGAGGATCATGAGGTCAGGAAATCGAGACCATCTTGGCTAACACAGTGAAACCCCATCTCTAATAAAAATACAAATAATTAACCAGGCATGGTGGCGGGTGCCTGTAGTCCCAGCTACTCGGGAGGCTGAGGCAGAAGAATGGCGTGAACCTGGGAGGTAGAGCTTACAGTGAGTCAAGATCGGGCCACTGCACTCCAGCCTGGACAACAGAGGGAGACTCTGTCTCAAAAAAAAAAAAAAAAAAAGAAAAAGAAATATAGATTTCACACATCTATGATTAACACCAAGAATTTTTAAATGGAAGGTACCATGGAAAGATAAGTTACTATATGATCATTCCATTTTTGGCACTATTGATAATGATAAGTTACTGGAGATGAAGATCTATCTTGGGGATGAACAGCCTAAGCCAAGGGTAGGGTAGGCAAGCCAGCCATAATGCACCATTGCCAGATTCGTAAATCAATAGTTAACACCGTGACATACCTCTGGAGGCTACTCACTAAGGAACAATTACAAAACACTTGGAGAATGTAAATAATTAACAGGAAAGTAATTAGAGGTCTTATTTAAAAGCCGTCTATCTTGATTAGTGTTAAAGAATTTAGATGAATGGTTTCTACAAGAACAAATACTCATTGTTTCTATCACTGCCACTTTTAGTGCTGTGTTTTCTCTAGTTTGTAAAACATGAGAGGATTGAAGAGTTAGGGTGGCTACTTTGAGCTAACAATACCTTGGGCAGGTATTTTATTTTAAAAAATTTCCTTTCAACCAATTTTCCTTTTTTGAGAGGAAGATAAAAGTATAAAGGTGCTCAGATTGGGGTTGAGGGAGGACAAGCATAATTTTCTTTTAAAGGCAGTTGAAAAATGGAAACTTTGTGGAATGTGATTGGGTGACCCCAAGAACTACATCCTTTGATTTGTAAGGTGATTTCCTGAGCTGAATTTAAAATCACTCACACAGTAGTTCCCAAGCTTTAGTTACAAAAGTCATCACTCAATATTTATAGATCCTACGATCCAGGTGTGAGGGTGACCCCTTACCCATCTGAACCCACAAGCCTTCTTCACTGCTTGGGCTATTTTGAAATGTCATTATCTCCCTAATGCAATACAGTTAAAACATTCTTTCCCATAAATCACCTGTAATCAGTGGTGAGAAATCTTTTAAGCCATCTTTCTTGTACTTGTACTCTGTCATTATCTGATATATCCAGGAAATTATCCAGCCTTATGTCAATCATAAAAGCTTCATTTCAATAGAAATGGGTACAAATAAGTACCTGAAGAAAACTGTCTTTAGAAACCTAGATTTTTTTCCTCAGAAAGAAATACAAAGAGAGCCATTCAATGGATCTTGTGCAAGGCTTTCAACTGGAGTCTCAGTTTCCTCATCTATGAAATAGGATAATAGTATACACCCCACAGAGTAGTTATAAGGATTTAGTGAGAAAAAAATATAAAGAATTCACGACTACACACCCACCTTTTTTTGCATTGCATTTCTGAAGTGCTGGCCATCCCACCTGGGGGCTCAACCCTAAGGTAGCTTTTAGGGGAGAGCACAAGGTGGGATAAAGACCCATACTGAGGCTCAACATGAAGTCTCCCTCACTGCAGGGCCACTCTTCACCTCAAAGTTCAAACCTAACCCCCTGATTTCTACCCAGATACTCAGATGCTATCTTTCCGTTTTAGCTGAGCTCTGATATCCAGATCCCTGACTAGGGTGGAAAAGTTACAGTCCCAGGAGTGAGACTAGCCATTTGTTTGGGATGTCAACCCGCCATTGTCTTATCTATTCCACCCTCATACCGCCCTCCTGGAGTCTTAGTTCTGGAAATTGCCAAGGGGCTGTGTGGTGCTACTCACCGTCACCTCCCTGATGCATAAGCCCTGCCTGGATTGGTACATACGATTGCTCCTGTGGGCTTCTGAGTACCATTCTATCCTGTTATGAATATCCATTATATCTGTAAATGACCTGGTGTCAACAGTCTAGACTGAACCTGCTGTCTGTGTTCTCACCCTTTGATGATCAAGTTCTGAGGGATGCACTAGGCATATTCCTAGAAATAAACCCTGTTTTTGTCTCTTAAGTGACAGCCTCACTCTAATAAAGGCAAGACTGGATGCAGCCCTTTTTAGCCTGGTCCGTTTCACCAAATTGAATTATGGCTTAGCTGGACACACGAGGCAAATAAATCCATGTTTTTACCAAATGTTTACTAAGCATCTACTATGCGGCAGGCACTGCTCAGGGGCTGCAGATGGAGCCATGAGCAGAATGAAATTGATGCCACTATGCAGTTAACATTTTATCAGGAAAGACTGAAATTAGCCAAGTGTGTTGGATCTTTGCCATCAGTCCCCTCGAATCAATTTGACTTTCCATTGACTCTGCCTCCTCTCCCCTTTCTATGTCCCCTAGATACTAAACTCTGCAGACTGCTTCAACTGATTTCTTTGCCCCCAGGCTTCCAGCTAGGTTTGGCCAATGGGACTCACCCCTCCTGTCAGATAGTCCTCTTTGAATTGCCCAATACAGTTTCTTATGTTAATTGCAGTAATAGGGCAAAGGAAGACAGAGGAAGAAATCAAGATGCCACAGCCCTCAGTGCAGCAATAAGAAATGAACCTGAAAATTACTTGAAAGTAGCCAATATCGTATTAGGAACAAATACCAAATCTTATGCAAACTATATGTAAATTACCATAATGTTCTTCTAACTCATGCATCTGAGTCTCATTCCTGGAAAGCACTAGGAGACCTGTGCTGTTTGCTGTCGCCTCCTGATGGGTTAACTCCCAGTCAGGCAGAGGCATTATCCACAAACCCATAGAAGAGAAAATCTCTCCATTAAAGGATGGGTCCATAGCATCCTCCCTGGACCAGAACTGCCCTGCCCCTACCCCATCATCCATGCCTTTTCATTTTATTCTTTCAAAAACCTTGGCCAAGGAGGTATCATTATCCAATTTAAACAGAAAGAGAAGTGCTTGGCCCAAGGCATAAAGTAAAGGGATTGATTCCAGACAGAAACAAACTGGTTGTTTGACTCAATGTGCTCAATGGATTTGCAATTTAGAATAAATGCTCTGGCTGAGAGCCCTGTGTAAACACTTTAAACCAGATGAGTCCAAAATCAGGCAAAACTTTCCTAACAGTGAGTGTGTGCATACATGCGTATTTAAATGAATAAAATAAAATACATAGGAAAAAATATATTAAAATAATGTTATTTAAATATTTTAAACAACAGATTGGCACTTATATGCCTCATTATTAATGTATTAAGTAAGATCTAGTAGAGGGTCAAGTAACTACGTTTTTAAAGTGGAGGTGCATATACATAATATTTTAAGGTATCTGCAGCAACTGTGATATTGAATTATCTCTGAATTCTAATGGTGACAAAGTCAGTTATGTTACAACTTTGTGATTTGCTGTCCACATTTTTAATTGTAGTAATCACTGTACTTCATAAAGAAATAGTGAAAATCAAGGTGTAATGTCTTCTCCCAATCGAGTTCACATATGCCTGGAGTTTGCTCACAGACCTGGTCTAAGGATCATGTGTTAGGAATATAGAACAAATCTGAATGAGTTTCTCCTAATTCCAAGCCCCAAAACAACCACTGTTTTTATTTCTATTTGTGAGGACTCATTGAGGAGTGCATTTAACATCTGAGATACTTCAAAAATTAAGAAATGTAATTCAAGTACCTCATCCAGTATTTGCTGGCAATTTTTTTTTTTCTCCTGAGGCACAAGCTTTCTCATTTCCATTTTTATCTTGATGCTCTAATAGGACTCATTTTATAGATATCTATATGAAATAATTTCTCTTTGCAAACTCATCAAGCTATACATGGAACATTCTGGTACTTTATTTTATGTAAATTACCTAAGTAAAAAAATAGAGTGCTCAGCACGCGCCAATGTTTATTAGTATTCTTTCCCTTTTCCCCGTTAAAATAATATACTAACTTAAAAATCCTCAACTTAAAAAAGTTTTCTGAAAAGCACTTTCACACAGTATCTGAACCCTTGCAGTTGCAAAATTAACAGAAAAAATAGGAGTTGATTTTAGATAATAAAATTTTCAATTTAATTCTGATTTCATTCTTACTGTACATTTTTTGGTAACCGGAAGGTTGGTTTATGCTCTTCTTCCTAAACATTAATAAATTCAATAATAAGTTCATAAAGCACTCAGAAGTTTCGTCTGAGCATTTGCCATATTCCAGGAACTGGCATTGTTTTGCATAATTTATTAATAAATACCTAATTGTGACAATAGCAACAATAATCATAGTACTCATTTTTTCTTGAATGCCTGTTTTGTACCAGGTGCCATGCTCAACTTGTGCAAGCCATTCCCTGTCACTCTGCATGACACTGTTTTCCTATCAGTTCCCATTTCTTCTTTTCTCATGAGACAAAGATATCAAAGGTAAAATCCTTGTTGTTAAAGAATCTGAAAGCACAAATGCTGACCTAAGATTATGTGGAAGTTCATTATAAGTGAACTCTCAAATGATTCACAACAGGCTTAACAATAAAAGCTGTTTGCAAAATGGAACTTGTCCCAGCACTTTGGGAGGCCAAGGCAGGCAGATCACGAGGTCAGGAGATCAAGACAATCCTGGCTAACATGATGAAACCCCGTCTCTACTAAAAATACAAAAAAATTAGCTAGGCGTGGTGGCACGTGCCTATAGTTCCAGCTACTTGGGAAGCTGGGTCAGGAGAATTGCTTGAACTCGGGAGGAGGAGGTTGCAGTGAGCCAAGATTGTGCCACTGCACTCCAGCCTTGGCGACAGAGCGAGACTCCGACTTAATAAATAAATAAATAAATAAATAAATAAATAAATAAATAGATCTTGGTCAGCCACAGTGGCTCACACCTGTAATCCCAGCACTTTGGGAAGCCAACGCAGGAGGATCACTTGAGGCCAAGAATTCAAGATCAGTCTGGGCCACATGGTAAAACCCCGTCTCTACTAAAAAGACAAAAAATTAGCCAGGCGTAGTGGCACAGGCCTGTAGTCCCAGCTACTCATGAGGCTGAGGCAGGAGAATTGCTTGAACTCGGGAGGAAGAGGTTGCAGTGAGCCAAGATCGCACCACTGTACTCCAGCCTTGGTGACAGAGCAAGACTCCGTCTCAAAAAATAAAATAAAATAAAATAAATAAATAAATAAAAATGATCTTGCTCATGCACAGTGGCTCATGCCTATAATTCCAGCACTTTGGCAAGCCAAGTCGGGAGTACAGGAGTTCAAGACCAGCCTGGGCAATATAGTGAGACCTTGTTTCTGAAAAAATTAATAAATTAGCCAAGTGTGGTAGCATATACTTGTGGTCCCAGCTACTCAGGAGGCTGAGGTTGGGGAATCACTTGAGCCTGGAAAGCAGAGGCTGCTGTGAGCCCTGTTCCCAAGACTGCACTCCAGCCTGGATAACAGAACAAGACTGCCTCGAACAAACAAACGAACAAAATCTTAAAATACATTGCATATTTTTTCTTTTTTCTGAAGTATAATATACAACATTAAAATTCACCCTTTTGAAATATAACTCAATTAGTTTCAACAAATGAATACTAGTCTATAGCTACCACTCAATTAATATTAAAATTTTCATTACACCAAAAGGTTTTCCTTGTGTTCCCGTTGAGGCCAATCTTCTGCATCCAACCCCTATAAATCGTAACCAGCTTTCTCTCCCTCAGGTTTTCCTTTTTGTTAGAAGGTCATATAAATTGACTCATTTAGTACATTATATTTTTATATCTAAGTTAACTAACTCAGCATAATGCTTTTGAGATGCATATATGTTGTTGCATATATCTATAGTTTGTTTCCGTTTTCTGAAATAAATATTTCATACTTTAATTACAAGTTAAGGGACATTTGGGCTGTTGCCATTTTTTTTATTACCATGAATAAAATGGCTACGAACATTTACATACAAATCTTTGTATGGACATATGTATTCATTTACCCAAGCACTACCAGAATGATAATTACACATGCTTTCTTCCTCTAACACTAATCCTGGTCACTGCTGAAGGAGAGGAGCAAAAAGGAGGGAAGAATGACACCTGCCAAGGTCTTGGCTTCTAATAACCACTGTCTGACAAAAAGAACCAGTGCTTCTTGAAGAAATAACTGATCCCAGGATTGGGAAGAAAATAGTGTTAGAAAGTAAGAAAATGCTCAACACACACAGGCGCGCGCGCACACATACACAAACGCACATACGCAGAATGATGTGGATAGATCAAAGGGACGTAACAGTCAACTTAAAGAACTCCCAATGCTCAAAGCTGGAATAATATGAGCATGAAAATAAATACAGTAGTCCAAAGTTTAAAATAAATATTCATGAACACATACTGATATAAATAATTTAATACATTAATAAGTGGGGGGAAATAGATCTTCCAACCAGAAGAATTCTAAATAATTGATGTAAATAGTCTGCCCTGAAGGAGGTGAAGCATAACTCCTGGCCCTTAAGTATGAGCTAGCCCAGTGACTGTCTTCTGAAGAGTATTATACAGGAAGGGAGAGAAGAAGAAAAGCTTTACAGTGAAGAAATCTGTCAAACACAGCTTCAGTCAAGTGGCCAAGGTCAATACAAACAGGGATAAGTCATGTTGACGGTGTGTACCCTTGATAAGATGTGATAAGAATTGCATGTTACCTCTGTGCCTTCCAAAAAAAATGTAATAACCAAACTCTAATTATTAGAAATATGTTAGACAAATTCCAACTGATGGGCATTCTACAAAATACCTGACCAATGCTCTTCAAGACTGTCAAGGCCATCAAAAACAAGGAAAGTCTGAGAAACTATCAAGGTCTAAAAGAGCCATAGAAGACATGACAACTGAATGTCATGTGATATCCTAGGTGGGATCCTGGAACAAGAAAAAAACTTAGTTAAACACTAAGGAGATCAGAATAAAGTATAGACTTCAGTTAGTAATAACATATCAATATTGGTTTACTAATTGTAACAAATGTACCACACTAAAGTAAAATGTTTCATAGGGGAAAATGGGTGTGGGGTATATGGAAACTCTCTGCACTATATTCATAATTTTCCTGTAAATCTAAAACTAATTATATTTAAAAAATAGAGAAGGAGGCCGGGCACAGTGGCTCACGCCTGTAATACCAGCACTTTGGGAGACCAAGACGGGTGGATCACAAGGTCAGTAGATCGAGACCATTCTGGCTATCACGGTGAAACCCCGTCTTTACTAAAAATACGAAAAATTAGCCGGATGTGGTGAAGGGTGCCTGTAGTCCCAGCTACTCGGGAGGCTGAGGCAGGAGAACGGTGTGAACCCGGGAGGCGGAGCTTGCAGTGAGCCGAGATCGCGCCACTGCACCCCAACCTGGGCGACAGAGGGAGACTCTGTCTCAAAAAAAAAAAAAAAAAAAAATAGAGAAGGAACAAGAAAGTGGTTGCATTTTTAAGTCCCTCTGTATTTTTGTCACCTAAGTGATAGGGTAAATTTAGGTCCCCTAAAATAGTGACATCAGAAAGAATCCCCTCTATTCAAGCACTGGTTTCAGTTTGTTGCAGATAAAACTGGAACATAAGAGTGGGTGATCAAATGTTTGTTGCATGAGTTAATTTTTTCAGTGCCTGGTATAGGGGACTTACCTCACATGTAAATCACATTACTCAAAGCTGATAGGTCCACAAATACCCAGTACAGTCCCTTACCTCAAGGAGCTTATGTCATAAAATTGTATGCCGTATGCAGTAAGATTTTACACTGAATATAAACAATTTCCTAAAGGGTGTTTCATCCAGTAAGTGTTGGTAATATTCAACAAAGGAAGATATTAATATTGACTAAGAATGTTAGGAAAGTCAATCAAGGGCATACAACATGAAGGAGGTCTTACGACACAAGAAAATTTGAAAAATACGAAAGATCATCAGAGATTATTATGAACAATTATACATTAACAAACTGGAAAGCCTAGAGAAAATGGATGCATTTTCACGTCTAGCCTTCCAATGTTGAATCGGGAAGAAAGAGAAAACCTACACAGACCAATAATTAGTAATGAGACTGTATTACTAATAAAAAGCCTCCCACCACAAAAAGCTCAGGACTAAATGGCATCACTGCCAAATTTGACCAAACTTACAAAGAAGAACTAATACCTATTCTCCTCAAACTATGAAGGAGGAGATACGTCCTCCTAGTTCATTCTGTGAGACCAGCATTACATTGATACCAAAACTAGATACTGACTAAATGAAAAAAGAAAACTACAAGTCAATGTCCTTGATGAACATAGATGCAAACAACCTCAATAAAACACTAGCAAAGTGAATCTAACAGCACACCAAAAAATAATACACCATGTTCAAGTGGGATTTATACTAGGGATGCAACCATGGTTAGATGGTTTAATGTACACAAATCAATAAATGTGATACATCACATCAAAGATGGACAAAAACATATAATCATCTCAATAGATGCAGAAAAAGCATTTAATAAAATTCAACATCCCTTCCTCATAAAAACTGATCAAACTAGGCATCAGATGAACATACCTCAACACACACAATTTGTTCTGTTTTTCTGGAGAATCCTGTTTAATACAGGTTTTCATGGAATGCTTGCTAAGTGAATGCATGAATGAATGAAAGAATGTCATTGTTCTGTCTTTACACAGGGTATGCCCCTTTGGAGTAATCACATGTGACATCACAGTGTGAGTGAGCTACCATTGCCAAAAACATTTTATAAAACTTATGTTTCAGGTGTTGCCTTGTTTCCAATATGCAGTATGCATTTCCAAATGTGATCTCCACTTGACAATAAATTCGGTTCTAAGTATCTTTTCATAATTAAAAAATGGCAATAATAACACTTCCAGTGTCAGAAAGTGATACATGCCATCATTAAGGGCATTTCAAAGAAAATCCCAAATTTCTGTGAACGATTCTAAAGACAATTGCATAGCTGAAAGAATGCTTAAAGACTCTAAGATTATAAAAGTGTTTTGAAGCAGAGACACTTTATTTTTGAATAGGTATTTTTACTTTCTAATCTAAAATAGTTAAAGAAAGTTGCCTCAATTCCTCATCTGTTATTATTATCACCAGATCAGATTATACCCTTTCCAAAAGTTGCCTTTATTAGATGTGTAGGTGAATAGTAAATGTATTCATCTGGACTATTTAGAAGAAACAGACTTAATTAAGTAAAAGGTGATTCATCATAATGACAACTAATATTCATTGACTGCTAGTAATATTATGGATGTCGCACATGTGTTGCTTGAAGTAACCCAGGAGCTGGCAAATGTTTTCTGCAGTTCCATATAGTAAATATTTTTTGTTTTGTAGGCTACAGTACAGATTCTGTTGCTGCTGCTGCTGCTGCTTTCCCCTCCTCTTCTTTCATCTTTCTCCTTCTTTATCTTCCTCTTCTCCTTCCCCTTTCTCTTAATCTTCTTCTTTTCTTTTCTCCTGTTTTTCCTCCTCGTCCCCGTTCCTTCTTATAAATAGTCCATTACGAAACAAATTATTTCTAGCTCAGGATTGCACAGAAACAGGCACTTAGTCTGTGAGCTATAGTTTCCCGGCCCTAATTTTAACTCATTTAACCTTCATATCTACTGTAATGGATTCGATCCCATTGCTTTTTCATCTTAAGATAAGGAAATTAAGACCAGGAGATTGTAAATAATTTGCCTGCAGTCACACAATTAGCACAGACTGATTAGGAAATTGAAACGCACTGTTTGATTTTAAGCAGCAACTCTCATAGTGTGGTTCCCATAACAGCAGCACCTGGGAACTTGCTAGAAATGCAAATTGTTGGACTCCACTTCCTGTTTCGCAGGATCAAAAATTATAGGGATGAGACCAACTCAGGTGTTTTAACAAATGTTCTAGGGAAAATTGGTGTCCTGACTAAAGGTCCAACTGCTACTGCATCACTCTGGATGGAGAGAACGTGTTAAAAGGGCATATTTTTGGGTCCTACTTCAGACCAGTGGAATCAGACTCTCTGGGTGAGACACAACCAACTGTGATTCAACAAGTCCTTCAGGGGATCCGGATATCTACCTCAGGTGAGAACTGCTGCTTTAGTTCAGAGGCTTGCTAGCCTTTTCTTCTCTCTGGATGGTAACTGTGCTCTGTTCTACATAGAAAGCTAATTATGCTTTACATATACATGGCTTATTTGAATATTCTCAATATTCACATTTTACAAAATTTCCATCAGTTATAAAATTTTATTATCCTTTCTTGATGTATAGAATGTTATGCTTTGAAGCAGGATTATTAACTTTAGAGGAATACACTCATGCCCTTCCAACTAAAATGAATAATATTCACCTTAGATATATAAATTCTTATCTGTTAGAGAAAATTGTTTTAACTTACAGACTTATTAACATAGATATATGTTTCAGGTTATTCTAATTCTGATGTCTTGCTTAATGACTAATCTACATTTTATCTAGTTGCTCCATAAAGATGACACCGTTTTCAAGGAAAAGACCTAAAAATAATTTCTCATTGTATAGTTTTGCAATTTTCACATTGAATTGGCAAGGTCACAAATGTTATTGCCAGGGCTGCTTGTTTTCTGTGTCTGTATAAGGAAGCCTGGCAATGTGGGCTTGACTTTGAGTCCACTTTAGTGATGAGTTTCAGCAAAAATTCAACTAAGAAAAGAGAAGGTAATGCTACAGGCAAAAAAAACAGATTGAATTCCACAAAAGATGACAGAAACCACAGTAGCATGTGGCCAAGCCCAGTTGTGAACCTTGAGAAGCTTTAAACTATGTCTCATTCATGCACTTCGTACTGAACAAGCTAAACAGTACGACTCACACATCTCACACTGCTATCTGGTGGCCTTAATCACTTTCAAAGAAGATGTATTTTTGAGTCATTTTACTTTATGTTAATTCGGTAAACCTTAGAACATGAGTTGAAGAGAGTGAAGTCATAATTTCTTACACATTTCAAACTATTCAAGAGGCTTCAGGAAAAAAACAGAGGACTCAAAATTGCTTTTAAGACCCTCTTTCTTAAGCCATTGCTAATTCCTGAGATTTGCCAAGGACTCAAACTGAACTCATTATCTTACCCCTAAGTATTATAACAACCCATTCCAGTTTGTTTCTTCTTTCTAACACAATCTTCTTCAACTGAGTTAGTCAATGACCTCAACATAATAAAGGCTATATATGACAAACTGACTGCTAATATATTCATGGGAAAAGGCTGAAAGCCTTTCCTTTAAGAATTGGAATAAGACAAGGATGCCCACTTTCATCACCCCTATTCAAATGGTACTGGAAATTCTAGCTAGAGAAATCAGACAATAAAGAGATAAAAGGCATCCAAATTGAAAAAGAGGAACTAGATTGTCCCTCTTTGCAGATGACACAATATCTTGTCTAGAAAAAATGAAGAACTATACCCCCCAAAAAACCCTTGGAGTTGAAAAATAAGTTTAGTGAAGTTGTAGGATACAAAATCAACAAAAATCAGCAGCATTTCTATATACCTATAATAAACTCACTGAGAAAGAAATCAAGAAAGCAATATCATTTATGATAGCTCCCCCAAATTAATAAAATACCTAGGAATAAATTTAACCAAAGACATGAAATATCTCTGTAAGAAAAACTACAAAACACTGATGAAATAAATTGAAGATGACACAAATGGAAAAGCATGCCATGCTCATGGATCAGAAGAATTAGTATTGTTAAAATGACCATACTATCCCGAATCAACATACAGATTCAATGTAATGCCTATCAAAATACCAATGTCATTTTTCACAGAAATAGAAAAAATGACTACACAAAGTGGATAATGTTATAGACTTAATGTGAGTTGCACAAGCTTGAAGTGTATATTATACTCACCCCTGTCTGTCATCTGCCATTTCTAACCCAGCTCTGAATTACAATAATCTCCCTCTAAATTATTCATAGCCATCTGTCAGGTCTCCCCAGCTTCCCCATTGCATATCTACCTTCTTAGTCCCCATTTTCTAACAATCTCTACAGCCTACATCTATGTTTTGTATGGAATGAAAAAAGAGCCAAAATAGCCAAAGTTATCCTATGCAAAAACAACAAAACTGTACGAATTACACAACCCAATTTCAAAATATTTTATAAGGCTATAATAACCAAAAGAGCATAGCATTAGTATAAAAATGCACACTAGGACCAATGGAACCCAACAGTAAACCCAGAAATAAATCTACACATTTATAGCCAACTGATTCTCAACAAAGGCACCAGGAGCATATAATGGAAAAAGGCCATCCTCTTTAATAAAGCATCCTGGGAAAATTTAATATCCACATGCAGGAGAATTAAGCTAGATTCCTGTTTCTCACCATATACAAAAATCAACTCAAGATGATTTAAAGACCTAAATGTAAGTAAGACCCCAAACTATAAAACTACCAGGATAAAACATAGGAGAAACCCTTCAGGACATTGGCCTAGGGAAAGATTTTATGGCCATGACCTCAAACCACAGGCAACAAGAACAAAAATAGACAAATGGGGCTACATTGAATGAACTACAAAGCTTCTGCACAGAAAAGGAAACAATCAACAGAGTGAAGAAACAACATGTTGTATCAGAAAAAAAAATACGTATACCAGTTCATCCAACAGAGAACTAATATCCAAAATATACAAGGAACTCAAACAAATCAACAAGAAAACCAACCCACTAATAATCCCATTATAAAGTGGACAGATGACATGAAAAGATATTTCTTAAAATAAGAAATAGAAATGGCCAACAGGTATATAAAAAATACTGAACATCACTATTTATCAAGGACATTCAAATTAAAACCACAATGAGATACCATTTTACCCGTGTTAGAATGGCTATTGATAAAAAAGAAAAAGTAACGTGCTTTGAGGATCCAGAGAAAAGGGAACTCTTATACACCACTGGTGAGAATGAAAGTAAGTACAGCAATTATGGAAGAAAGTATAGAGATGTGTCAAAACACTAAAACTAGATCTACCATATGATCCAGCAATCTCACTTCTGGGTATTTATCCAAAGGAAAGGAAATCAGTATATCAAATACCTACACTCCCATGTTTATTGCAGCAGTAGGCACAATAACCAAGACATGGACTCAACCTAAGTATCCAACAACAGACAGATGGATAAAGAAAATGTAGTATATGCAAACAATTGACTATTATTTGACCACAAAAAATAAAATTATGTCTTTTAGGGTAACACGGATGGAATTGGAGGTCATTATGTTATCTGAAATAAGTAAGGCACATAAGGACAAATATTGCAGGTTCTCACTTATATGTGGGAGCTAAGAAGTGGATCACATGGAGGTAGAGAGTAGAATGATAGATACCAGAGGCTAAAAAGGTATATGTTGAGGGTGGTGATGGGGGTAGTGAAGAGGGGTTGGTTAAGGGATACCAACATACAGTTAGACAGGAGGAAGAAGTTCTGATGTTCGATAGAAAGTAGGGTGACTTTAGTTCACAACAGTGTATTTTATATTTCAAAAAAGTTAGAAGAGCAGACTTAAAATTTTCGCACTACATAGACATGATAAATACTCGAGGTGCTAGACACCTCAGACACTCTGAGTTGACCAGTACACTTTCTATGCGTGTAAAAAAAAATCACATATAAATTACATAATCACATATTAAAAATCACCTATAAATATCTACAAATGTTATGTATACATAACAAAGTAAAAATAATAAAATCATCAGAAAAGAATCTCGCGTGCACATAAAGTTTTACATATAACTTCAAGAGGAATAGGCTCAGTTATTCTCAGCACATGCATGGCCATCTTAAGGGGTACTTTAGTCACTCATATGTTCCTGTGGCTACACATGCTGTGATATGTGTGTCTCTACTGAGAGAGAGAGAGAAAGCATTCATTTCCTAGCTGGTTCTTGAAGATACATAGCCCTAAACATTCACACATTTATTTTAGGTATAAGCTAAACATTTTAAATTACATTTATCATTGGAATTTTTAAGGCTGTTAGATGAAGGACCTTTTAATAAATAAATGATCTAATAGATGTGGTATTGTTAAAACTCTCAAATATTTGTCAAATAAAAAGATGTGACATTTCCAATACTCATATTTCATGTGAAACAAATCTCAGATCTAATGGTTTCTCTGGGACTTCAGCCTACAGCTTATGTATCTATAAAGACACTTTTAATTGTTTTATTTAATCAAATGGCTAGAGTCTAATTTCTCATAAAAATTTACACAAAGCACTCCATCTCATATAACCATATTTTGAATGAGCATTTAGTGTTTATTAAATCATTGCCTCCTTAATTGGTAAATGTATTTTCTGTACTTCTTTTTAAGTAAAAATATATATATATATGTGTGTGTGTGTGTGTGTGTGTGTGTGTGTGTGTGTGTGTGTGTATATATATATATATTCACTCCACTACTAACTATGCTTCCTGGTCAAGTGGCTATTCTAGTTAAAAAGGTATTCTAGTTTAACATGATTCTCATTTGACTGTCTGCTATTAGGTCCTATTATGAGAGTTCTGATCATAAATCCCCAAAAGGGATAGAAACAATTTCCCTACAAGCACAGCACATAGACGACTTCTTTCCCAAGGATGAGTGCTATTGTTTGTGTTCTTCCTTTATGGAAAAGGACACAATGTTGACTTTCCTTGTGGTGCTGGTGGTGTTTTCTTAAAAGGATGCAGGCTTGCTTGCAGATTTCTCTCTAAAGCTACAGCTTAGCAGGCAGGCACATGAATTATTGCCACAAACTCTCAATTGTTCTCTGACTTGTGCCACTTTTTGGTGTGTGCTCAGGTACATCTGTGTGTCTGGGAGCTTCATGTTGTTTCTGGGGTCCGAGTGCATGCAGAGAGCAGAAGCCAGATGAACTACCTGCACAGCTACTGACAGAGGGAGACGCCTCAGTTGTTAACTCCTTCCTGGCAGCAGAATCTGTGTTTATGTGAGCACCTAGCTTTCCTCTCCCATTCAGAGTCCTCACTGCCTGAGTCTCTCAGCTGTTAGTTAACCCCACAAATGGCAATGAAAGAAGCAAGATGCCTCTTTTCACCAGTTAAATGTCAAATTTATCAAAGTATAGATAATAGCTGTTTTCCAACTTGTTTCAGTAGGACCACCTAACTTGTTCCGCATTTTCAAGGAGCAAAGCTGAATAAATTCCTTCGTGTGAAATGCAGTCAACAGAACTGGTTGATAGTATTCTAGCTTTTCAAACCTGCCAGCATCTCCGTTCCCTCACTGTACCATACTTCCCTTCAGTTTCCCTACTGATGGTGCTGAAAATGTCAACAGGTACAGAAAAAAAGAGACTCTATTCAAGTGTTAGTGGATAGCTTTTGAAATTCAGAAGTTCTTGCCCTAAAATAAGTTTGGAATGAAAGCTGGAGTATATTCAATGTGTATACTCTGCGATGTTCTTTTGGTTTTAGAAAAAGTTAAGGAAGAAAAATCACATCAGATTTAGATGGTGACTGTGAATGCTTGGCTCAAAAAGGCACTGGGTATGCTCGTGCACAAAGCCACTTTCATATTTCCCTGGTCCTCTCCTTCAAAGAGCTCTTTCAGCTGAGAAGTTCACACTGAGGGAGCAGAACACACTCCTAGGTCCACATCCACCTGGGGCTCTGGGGTGGCTAGGCTGCTGTGAGGATTCTCCCAGGCACAAAGGTCGGGACATAGCGTTTTCTTTTTCAGAACACAGCTGAATTGTGTGTCTGTCAAGTTGCGTTTGAAGGAATACTTAGTTTATGGGAAGCCCTGTGCTAATGAGGGTCTCAAGAAAGGTCGCTGGGGGATAAGCACATTATGGAAAATAGTGACTGGAGGCTGTCAGCTCTCCCAAGAAGGAAGAGCTTGTCGCCCTCCAGGATCTCTGGGAGCTGGCTTGTCTTGTGCTGTCAATCTGTATAGCTTCGGGCCACCACAGATATCAGAGCCCACAGCGGACAAGGCCACATTTGTAACTGTCAGGGACTGTTCCTAATAGTTAAAGAATGTACTCTGTTGTTGTAAGGAATGCTCATTGCCCTACACAGCATCACTCTGACAGAGAAACTAACTTTGATGAATCTGTGGGTACACTTTTAAGTTGGCCCAGTTGGCCATCAATTCAATTCAGTTAGAATTTGTGTCAACTAGTTTGGAAAACATATGTTCTTCCCTCCCTCCCTCCCTCCCTCCTTCCCTCCTTTCCTTCCTTCCTTCCTGATTGTTTTCATTTTTGTTTTTTTGGTTGCAAATGATCTCTTTATTGATAAAAAGCTTCCTGGGTATGTCTAACACGAACATAATTTCTCTTTTTTTGCTGGTTTAATCACAAAGAGCTGTGATTTGTGGCTGGGAAGAAAACAAGTCAAAAGGAACCTGAGGTTGGCCATAAGCTCATGAATTACAGTATGACTTTGTCAACTTCAAAAAGAAAAAAAGAATCTAAGAGAAAAAAAGAGAGAAAAGAGAGAGAGAGATGGTTCAAATCACAGTATCCTCTAGAGTATTTGAAAAGTTGTAGATACAATTTATGGGGGCATAAATATCCGTACAATTATGGGGTGTTTTTCCAATCAGTTATATATGTTGCCAGCAAACTCCTGAAAAACCACAAGCAGTCACTCCCCTCTGAGAGCTTTAGAGGTGTCATACATGAAAGAAAAATGCTTGTGTCTCGATGAGCAATTTGAAACAAAAGAATAGGACAGAAAGAAATAGGCAGCCAAACATCTCCCTAATTTTTTTCAGATGAGTCACCTCATCATGTGATGTGCTTGCGGCCATAACCACTTGCCCATGTGTCCTCATCGGTCTGAGCCTAATAATGTGTGAGCTTCTCTCATAGAGACACATGTGGCTATAGGTCTCTCAACTCAGAATACCACTCATTAAAACCTCTTCCTTCCCCATCCTACCCTGAGTGCCAAAGAGAAACATTTCCTAGGACAAGTTAACCTCACACGAGCCCACAATCCAGTAACAGGCAAGCAAGCTGCTTTAATGATTTGTTCTGTGTCCATCTGAAATGGAGAAGTTTCTGAGCTTACTGCCTTGAGAAGGGCAGGACACAATCTGTCTAAAAGCTACCTGGTAAATTTTGACCCTTGTCAAAACTCAGACCCATTGGATAGAAAATAATTTACCAAATACATTTTAATTGCATTTTGAACTTACTCCTTTATAAAATGCCTATCATGGTGTCAAACCCATAATAACAAGTCAGAAGTACATTGTAATTCTTTGCCCTCATCTTTTATAATAACAACTCTTATTCCTAGCCCGTATTTTGAAAACATGTTAGAGTTTGGAGTTTTCTGGCTGTGTTGTAATTGTTAAATAAATTATTTGTTAGGGTTATGCAAGTAAGGAATAAAAAGCAAGCATTTCTTAAAATGTTTACTTCTCACACATATTGCCTTTACACACTCTGAAATGAATAAATTTATCAATCAATGCTGAATTCGCAAGATAATTACAGTCCATGGATTCATGTTCCCCTCTCAGAATAAAAACATAGCGTGTACAATGTTAGTACAATAATGTACCATTAGTGTGTACAATGCATATGTACATCTCAACCACAAATTCTATCAAATCTATGAAATCACAATCTGCCCAAGTAACTGAAGACTATGGCTGGATTGGAGCCTTGTGCATTTCTTGACAGAGCTCTGGGCTGAGCCATGCATCCCGTTAAAGTGAAGCGTCCCTCATTTTAGCAAAAGCAGACCAACATTTCTGAACCAAACAAGGGTGTGGTTTCTTTCCTTATTATTATGTCCCCAGATTCCCAGGTGAAATCAGGATAAGACAAAAGATCGAACAGCTCCATATCCAGGAACAAGTCCAGGTTTCATCAGCAATTCCAGAGAATGGCAATGTGTGCAGAAACAGTGATGAATTCCTGTATGTTTCTTTCTTTTGAAATGTAGAACAAATACTTCCCAGTGTCCCCAAAAACGTGAATGAGCAAAAGTCCATTTCAAATTGCATCACTCTTCCTTTCATTTGTCATAGTGTGTGTGTGTGTGTGTATATATATATATACTATGACTATATATATACTATATATATACACTATGACTATAACAAATTCACTTGCCATGATACAGAAACATATACATGTGTACATATATTTATACACACACATGCACACATTTATACATACACACATGCATATATATATTTATA
>NW_012120188.1:119244-155565 GCF_000951035.1 Colobus angolensis palliatus | reverse complement strand
AGACGGGATTTCACTGTGTTAGCTAGGATGGTCTTGATCTCCTGACCTTGTGATCCACCTGCCTCGGCCTCCCAAAGTGCTGGAATTACAGGTGTGAACCACCACACTTGGCCCTCAAACACATATGTATATAGAAGCATATGTATGATGAATCATCTTCTGTGGAATACAACAAGCATTTCTAATGTAAAATCTAATTTCATGGCTCCTCCATGACCATCCTCACTTACCAAGGACAGTCTCATACTGCATAGTGAAATGTGAAGGTGGAGTTCGTGGAGGAGACAGAGCAGGAGCCAGGCTTTTAAGGAAGCACTAAGTTACACTAATGAAGAGAGAGGGAAGGCAGGCACAAAGGGAGAGAAATTTTTGCAGCGCATATAACTGACAAAGAATTGATATCAGAATTATGAAAAATGCTTAATATGAAACAAATTAAGACAGATTTCATTTATGTAAAGTTCTAGAACATCCGATAGTGAACCATAGGGGCAGAAAAACTTCACCTTTATCCTCTTAAGCGTCCCAGCTGTGTCAAGAATTAAATAACACAGGATACATAAACAGGAGAAGAGCACAATACAAGATTTGCAAGGCATAAGAGCCACTCTTAAGAAATGAAGACTCAAATTAACAGAGTCAGTTACTTGTATACTGAATTGGACAAAATGTAGTACGTTGTGAAGAAGCAAATAAATTATATGGGAGGTTTAAAAGATAAGAGTTATTTTAACAAGGTCTGTACAGAATTCTCTCTGTTTCCACATCCCGTCCTTGAAAATAATGATGCTGTATCTTTCCAGTAGAAAGAGGGTGTATTTCGCCTGGGAATTTCATCTTCTGCTTTTAAGAAACAGCAGGAAAGTCAAAGTGACCTTTTTGTATACCTGCTGTTTTCCAAGTGCCTGTAACTTAGCTAGTCAAAGTGCCAGGTTGGTTTTTTGTTTTTTTTTTTAACTTTTTCAGAACTATACATTATAAAGGACACAAAGTTATAAAAACGAGAGAATTATTTTAAAATCCCAGGCGTGACTGCCTTTGCAGAGGGAATAGAAAAGGAAAGGCATGTGCTATTGTCTTCGTTTTGCCACTTGGAGCTTGAGGATTAAAGAGGGCTGTGCCTTTGCCTTGTGAAGGGGCTCACCCAAAGTCTGAACATGAAAAAGGCAGAGGGAGCATCCCTTTAACACGGTGCTTTTTCCTCATTTAGCAAGCAGACCGACCACTTCATGGTTATTCTGTTTGGTAAGTAGGAAGAAACAAAAACAAAACAAAACTAGATATTCCAAAAAGATTTACTTACTTGGTGTTTATCATTCCTTTTTACTTATAATAGGTGCCGAGATGAACTCCCAATGCCATCGGGACACAGGCAATAATCGTGTGCCTTCTTGTTCAAAAATTAAAAGTTAATTAAAAATTGTATGCATGGGAAGTATCACCCTTATCCTTTCTGAAAGACTTCACATATTACCTGCTTGGCTACAAAACCAGAAAATAACTCTTCGGGAGTCTTACTTCCAAGTTTTTATTTTCTGGGAAGACACTTTCCTGACTATGCTGTCAGAGTTGGTTGAAGCACCATGAAACATCTCCCCTTGCTTTTAGTGGCTTAAATATAACGTATTGTGTTATTTTGCTGAATTAGCCAAAGATTCTGTTGGTTTGGGCTTGACTTTACAAAACCAATCTTTCTGTAGAGCCCCTATTATTTATCCCCCATATTCACATTCCGTTGCTGCAGCAGAGGTAAATGGGTAGGCAAGATGAGGCATGAGTTATTGCCAGCTTGTATGAGACCACAGGTTCACATCTCACCTGCGCACAGACTGTGTCACTGATGAGACATAGCAAGGTCCTTAAAAGTGGCACTTGGACACAGCCAGTCTACTCCTAAAAATGTACCATTAGGAAATAATCAGAAATGGGATTAACGATTTGTGAGCTGACGTATTTATCATATGTATTTATATGGTGGCAAAATAATGCGAACAACTATAACATGGAAAAATAGGTGAATAATAAAATAAGCTATGGTACATTCATATGAGAAGCATTTTACAGCCATTAAAAATAACTTTTAATGGCCGGGCGTGGTGGCTCAAGCCTGTAATCCCAGGACTTTGGGAGGCTGAGACGGGCGGATCACGAGGTCAGGAGATCAAGACCATCCTGGCTAACCCGGTGAAACCCCATCTCTACTAAAAAACACAAAAAACTAGCCGGGCGAGGTGGGGGGCACCTGTAGTCCCAGCTACGTGGGAGGCTGAGGCAGGAGAACGGCTTAAACCCGGGAGGCGGAGCTTGCAGTGAGCTGAGATCCGGCCACTGCACTCCAGCCTGGGTGACAGAGCAAGACTCCATCTCAAAAAAAAAAAAAAAAAAACTTTTAAGAAACACTTAATGACAGAAAATACTCCTCACATGACATTAAGTGAAACAAAACATTCATCAAAACATGAACCTGAGGATCCAAATTACTGAAAACACATTCATATGGAAAAAATAAAAGACAATAAACTGAAAGAAATGTAATAAACTAGAAAAAACTTCTAGGTAATCAAATTAGTGGTTTGGATTTTTTTTCTATCATTTCCCAAATGTATGTGGCAATTGTTTATTTCTAATAAGAAAATCATGATTAAAAAAATATTTCTATAGATACATAATGAGGAAAATTTCTAACATATTATAGGATAAGTATCAAATATAAAGTAAAATCCATTTATTGTTGATAGAAGACCCAACATTAGAGCTATAAGTTGGATATTTGAAACCTATTATAGCAAGATACTGAATAGAATATGCTGTGTGTGCATGTGTGTGCACATGTTTATGCAACTCTGTGTGTCTGTGTGTATGCCTTTGTGTGCATGTTTGTATATGTATGTATTCATATGTATGTGTTTGTGTGGTTTTTTGAATATGTATCTGTGTATATGTGTGTGTGTGTATGTGTGTGTGTGTGTGTGTCTGTGTTTTTAAGAGCAGAGGCCAAGAGAAGAGCAGAACATAAGGGAACAGATGAACATAAGCCTGAAAACAGGCTTCAAAATCAACCTCAACTGGCTGTTAATTCTTGTGGTGTTACTGACTAACTCTATGATCCCAGGCAAGTCCGCATCAGTAAAACTGGGATAAGTGCAATTATTAAGAAGATATTTTTGAAGTGCATGTGAGGTCTTTAATATAACGCCTCATGGGAGGCCAATTTGCCATTGACCCTGTCCATCACTCCCATTTGGAGAAGCTGTAAGCAGCCTAGGAGCCAACTTCTTGCCACAGCAGATGTGATTGGAGTGCCCACATCCATGCAGACACCTCTTCCTCACACCGAACACCTTGACGATGTTCTCATTTGACATTTTTTTCCTGTTTTGACTTTTTCCATGGACCACAGGGATAAACCTATCAGGGCAAGAGGTTGGTGTGAAAGAAGAGGAGAAGTACAGACAAGTCCCATGGGTCACTTCTAAGGATGAGCTCCTGCAGCCCAGAGACTGTGGTAGGAGCCAGGGAGCACCCCAGGAGACTCTAGCATTAAGGAAAACAAAATTTAGAGGTGAGATATAAAAGGCCCTTAAGAATGTGCAGGATCACAAGATACCTTTAAGAATAAATTTAATACTTAGAAGAGTAAACTTAGTCTGTGAATGAATGAAGCACTCTAATTAATCAGCGTTGTTAACTGTATGAGCTAAAATACCAATTAGAATACAGATAAAGAGTAATATCTCATTACTCTGAAATACAGATATCAGACCAATATCTCATTTATGTATATGATCATATACCCATAACACGAATTCTCAAAATATATAAGCTAAGACCTAGGGTATGCACAAATACAATACCAACACAGACAAAGACGCTTCTACATAATTCAAACTGATGCACAGATATTTATGCAGTTTGCCACACACTCTGATGTTAGATACTCCATAGAGAATCTTGGAATTCTGGTGAAGGGCATCCTACGGTGGGCTGTTAAGACCTCTTAGACTGCAGCCCCCCTCCTCCATGTGCTGGGGATGCAGCAGCAGAGCTCAGCTAGCACTTTCCACATCTAGAACACCTTGCCCAAGGCCACACCCCCTTCTCAGGATCAGCCTGAATTCATGATGGGTTGATGAGAGGTGTGAAGGCCCAGTGTCCTCTACCAACTAAGGGTAACTCTCACCAGCACTTCCTGTAGGAACCTCTGAGGGCCCTGATGTGGCTGGAATTACACTCAGCTTCTTGCTCTGCCCCCCAGCTGCCTCCCAATCCCCAGATTTTGACCCAACAGCACTCCTCAATGAGCTCCCCCCACACACAGCTCTGTGTCTGAGCCTGGAACACCTGACCTGCCACATCTGATTTCCAGTCCACACAAAATTAGAAGCAGCGTATTAGAATGGCTAGGTTGGTGCTTCTAGAAGCCGGAATTGTCACCTGGAAACCCAATGAGTATGCTTAGGACAGTAATTAGTAAAAACTATGACAAATGATGAACAGAATTTAAAAATAGCAATGTAGGGCCATTTTGTGTAGTTACAGAATAACTGTAGTTAATAACTGTGTAGTATAACGTTATGTTATATATTTCAATAATTTTTAGGGAGCTATACACTTTAATTGTTAATAAATATTGAAACTGAGTTATAAATGAGTGATTTAATTAGGCTCAGTTATTTTTGTTTGAAAAAGCAAGGAGCTATGTGATACTTTTTGTATATATTTTCTTCAAAAGAATAATTTATAAGAAATGTGTGGGATGACACTGCATTACAATAGGAGAATGATGATTTCTAAAAGATGCTGGGTTAATTGCATATTTCTATGGAAAATCTAGTAATCTCTACTAGTACCTCACAACATACACAAAAATCAATAGCAGATGCAAATATGAAGAAAAAATGCAGCTTTTAGAAGAAACCTTAGGAGATCTTCTTGAACTCAAAAAAGATAAAAATTACTTAATTGGATACAAGAAGTACAAACCATAAAAAGAAAATAGCCTGCAATCCTAGCTACTCAGGAGGCTGAGGTGGGAAAATTGCTTGAGCCCAGGAGTTCAAGCCCAGCCTGGGCAACACAGGGAGAGTCCATCTCTAAAAAACAAAATGAGCTGAGTATATTGGTACATGCCTGTAATCCTAGCTACCTGAGAGGCTGAGGCAGAAGGACTGCTTGAGTCCTGGAGCTCAAGACTGCAGTGAGCTCTGAAGACACCACTGCATTCAATCCTGGATGACAGAACAAGACCCTATGTCTAAAACAAAAGAAAAACACATAATAAAACAAAACAAAAATATACATACATATGACAAATTGGATTACATTAATATAAATAACTTGGTTCACCAGAAGTCATTATAGTGAGAATGATAGGGTGAGCCACATATATTTGACAGAGGCCTCATACCCAGAATATATAAAGAAACTCCTACAAATCAATAAGAAATAGTAAACCCAAATAGCCAGTAGACCTATGAAAAGATGCTCAATTTCCTTTGTCATTAGTGAAATGGGAATTAAAACTACCATGTGATGCCACTAAAATGAAAAAGACAAAAATTACTAAATGTTTAAAGATGTGGCTGGAACTCTCAGGCACTGCTGGTAACACCAGCGTAAAGTAAATTCCTTGTTTGGAACCCGTTTGTCAGCATCTACTAAGGCTGATCTCCTGCACTCTCCATGAAGCAGCCATCCCCTTCTTAGGGCTAACAGCCCCTGAAGTTGTTTATGTGTTTTCATCAAAAGACATGTGCAGACATATTCATGGTATAACTATTAATAGCTAGAAACTGGAAAGTGTCCAAGTAGACATCAGCAGTTCATTGGATGGACAGATTGTGGTATACCCACTCAACTGAATATTGTAATGCAATGTGAATAAAAACAACATGGGTGAATCTCACAAACAGTACTAAGTGAAAGAAGACATACAAACTAGACTACAAACATTCAAAAAAGTTATAAAAAACAAAGTTAATCTAAACTTTTTGAAGTCAGAATTGTGGTTCCCCTGGGTGGAAATAGTCACTAGAAGTGACAAGAGGGAGTCTGAAGTTTCTGGTAATACTCCGTACCTTAATTAGCCATGGACACATTGCATTTTTGAGTATTTATTTATACCATGTGCAGGTTTTCTACATACAATACACTTCAATAGGTTAAGAATGCAATGCCCCTTAACTGATTAAAATTTGGTTTCTGAAAGCTCATTTAGAATGAGATGTCACTGTAATTTGAATGGTATTAGATCAAGAAGGACGATTTCAGGGAGGGAGGGAAGTTGACTAGAAGATTCTTGCCTGCCCTCCTGTCTTCTCCAAAGCTCCAACAAAGGCCTTTCATCAAAGTTTGGAAGGTCATTGACAGACAACTGTCTGAAGAGCGGTTTCACAGAGAAAGCCAGGAGCAAGCTGGGCAGGTTTAACTGCAGACTGACAGCCTTCCCTTAGCATGGATGGGAAACCAAGAAATTACGATTTAAAAAATAGAGAAAGAAAATCAACATATGCTTGAATTATGAATTATTACTGTAGAAACTATGAATTAACCTAAATATCATACTAAATACTTCACAACTCACATGCTCCTGTTTTTTTTTTTTTTTTTTTTTTGAGATAGAGTTTTGCTCTTGTTGCCCCAGCTGGAGTGCAATGGCGCATGGTGCAATCTCAGCTCACTGCAATGACCGCCTCCTGGGTTCAAACCATTCTCCTGCCTCAGCCTCCCCAGTAGCTGGGATTACAGGCATGCACCACTACACCCAGCTAATTTTGCATTTTTAGTAGAGACAGGGTTTCACCATGTTGGTCAGGCTGGTCTCAAGCTTCTGAGCTCAGGTGATCTGCCCGCCTCGGCCTCCCAAAGTGCTGGGATTAGAGGCGTGAGCCATCGTGCCTGGCCCTCCCTCTTTTATAGCAAAGGTAAGTTTGAGATTTAGGAAGTTGTGTATAGAAAGTGTCAGCATGTGCTTGTGTGTGTGCATGTGCATGTGTGCCCTACATGTGTGTGAAATATCTCTCTGGGATACAGGGGATCACAGAACCTCCACTTTCTTCTTTTTGCTTTTGCTTAGATGGCATACCAGAGATCCATGAGCTCTCCTTTTGTTGGCATTCTGGAGAAATCTTTTCAGTGGACTTTCCTTAAAGTGATCTTTCTAGCTCAGTATTCTCATCCACAGAACAGGGCACAGCTGGCCACCTTTACGACATTTAACAGTCATTTAGCAATGAAAGTGGGCAGCAGGCAGAGCAGACAGCGTATGTTGATGGCTGAATCCCCTATGGCCATTACCTGTAGTAGTTTAATTGAAGTTTGCCAAAATAGTTATCCACACCATTACTTTATAAAGCTTAGCTTGGGATCAAGAAAATAGATGTGGTGTTAAAAATAAAAAATGAGAAATCCACTTTCCCCAAGTCCTGGTCAGTGTTGAAATGCAGACAGTGAGTGTCTATGGCTAGTTAGAAGCTGCTCCCCCAGGAGCTGTCCCAGTGGAAATAGGCAACGCCCACGTGAAAAAATGCTTATTCCCTCTGAGTTCTCACCACACAGTGTGCTGCTCACTTTTTTGCTTTACCCACTGGAAACTGACATGGCCCGGCCCTCCAGACACTCAGCACATGCAGCTCAGACCACAGCGGCTGCTCTGCCATCTAAACATCCCCCTGGGTTGCACTGGATATTTTTCTATCAAAACATCTCTCTGTCAAAAAAACACTCATCACCTGAGAAGATGTGCATCTCTTATTTTTCCGGAAAATAGCTTCGTTGCTTTCTTTCCCTGATAATCCTCTGAGAAAAGGGGTAATAAAAATGCACTCAAGATGAATATGAAGACAATTACTCTCAATTTCCCAAGATCCCATCTGGGCTAGGTTAGTTGGGAGTAAATCTTAGCAAGAACACCCCCAGTGCTGCTCCAGGTAGTGGCTGGCGGCTGCTCTCCTTCCTCCCTGCTGTAGGAGAGGGGTCCTGGTCTGTTCTCTGCTCTCCACAGCCTAAAGAAAACTGCAGGTCTCTTTTAGGACATTGCCTTCCCGTCTGCCCTTGCCAAAGCTCTCATTTTACAGGGTGGAGCCAGAAGGCACTTTTCATGGCATCGATAATTTACACACATTGCAGGATCTTAATTTCATGGCAGAGTCCTCTAGGGCCAGTTCCCGGCATGCCTGCCCCCAGTGGCTATTGAGCTTGCTAAGTTCCTGAAGACTTTTCACTTGGTCTTGTTTCAGTAAAATTGCCACTGCCAAGAGTAACTATCCAGTTACACAAAGGAAATCATGGGAGGAACATAATATTTCTCAAGCCCCTCCAGAGTCCGTTTTCTTTTCTACCCCATAGTACACCTCTAGAGGATGAATTCCAAACCCTTGATAACACCTTCAGATTTGAGAGCTCTTTACTGTTAACAAAGAATTTCCATGCACTTCCTCTCATCAGGCTTCTGGTGGAGGTCAGAGCACTGTCACCCCCACTTTGCAGATACTGATACTGAGGCTTAGTGAGAGTGTGTGATTTGCTGAAGTTCTCGAGGCAGAGCCAATACCCCAACTCAGTCAGTGGACTGAAACTCAGGTGTTTTTGTTTCCAACGTACCAGTTTGCCTCATGCTAGTAAATGCACTGTCATAAGTAAAACATTGCCTGATAAGTCTTCACTCTCCCAATAATACTGTCTATCTCTCTACCGTCTGTCCTAAATGTCGATATTGTAGGAATATTTGTGGAAAGGCCAGAGGCACCAGCTGGTTCACTCTCCCTCACTTTATGCAGAAACTCTCTTCTTATCTAACAGTCAAGAAACTCTTCTCATGTGTTTCTAAACAATTTAAGGCAATAAAAAATGGATTCTCCTCATACACTGAAGCTGATGGAGTACAACGACCAGGTCCTGTGGCTTAACATTAGACTCTGAAGCCACAGCCAACCCTCAACCTTCCAAAAGAGGCTCAGGCTTTGGGGAACAGCATCTCATGTGTGAGAGGGTTGCCCAGCTAGCTTCTCTTGAGCACTGGACTCTCCCAACTTTCCCAAAACATCCATTTTACTTGAGGCCATTCCCTTCCTTTGGAGACACCTCCCTGACTCTTTTCCATAAAGCTTAAGAAATAACCCTTTGTGCTGGTCACGTACAACAACAACAAAAATCCCTACAAAATTTGCTCAAAGGACACATCTATGGAATATGGCACTTTTGAATTGTTCAGTAGTAAGTGATTTTATGGGGAAAATAAATGAATGGATATTTCGATGGAAAGAAAAGCATGGGGACAGAAAAATAAAACTACTAATGTTATTTACTAATATTTTCTTCTCTGCTCCACTGCAAAGAAAGACATTTGATCAATATATATACATTTTTTAACTGAAAGTTTCCAGACCTGTTGAGCGGATTCACCTTTGAGAAAATAATCCAATTTTTACTTCATTAAAAAAGCCAGTTACATAAACCATACTTCTCTCCCTGACCTTTATTTACAGTAAACGATGTTCATAAAATTCCCCTCCAGGTCATCAGTCCAAATTGGCGCACACTAAACTGAAGTAAGCAGGTTTTAAGAGGGAAAAAGTATTGCTCAAAAGGTGAGATAGAGAAGAAGTGGAAATTATTTAAGGAAAAATCATAAATGAGCCAAAGTGACCACAGGCAATAGCAACTCTTGAGATCTTCAATTTTGTTCAATGTTTAGAAAGAAAACGAGACTGTTTTTACGGTACCTTGCTTCATCCCCAAATAACCCCAAACAAGCTTTTTAAGTGCATTACAGCAAATAATCTTCTCTTAAAACTATCTGCTTGGCCGGGCGCAGTGGCTCAAGCCTGTAATCCCAGCACTTTGGGAGGCCGAGACGGGCGGATCACGAGGTCAGGAGATCGAGACCATCCTGGCTAACACTGTGAAACCCCGTCTCTACTAAAAAAATACGAAAAACTAGCCGGGCGAGGTGGTGGGCGCCTGTAGTCCCAGCTACTCGGGAGGCTGAGGCAGGAGAATGGCGTAAACCCGGGAGGCGGAGCTTGTAGTGAGCTGAGATCCGGCCACTGCACTCCAACCCCGGGCGACAGAGCAAGACTCCGTCTCAAAAAAAAAAAAAAAACACTATCTGCTTTACTGTTCAATGTAAGAAATTACAGAGCAAGGTATCCTTCAACAGAGAAAGAAAAGACAATATAGGAGGCAGAGGGGAGGATAAGATGGAGAATAAACTAGAGACACAAGAGAGTCCCATAAGGTAGTGCATTGGCCTTTTTATTGCTTCGTCTTGACTATATATTCAATCACCAAATGTCGGGTGAAAGCATTTGTTGCCTAAAAAGGTATTCAGTATAGTGATTCAGCTGACAGGTTCTGTATTTTATTCATTTTGTACTCTGATGCAAAATTATAAGAAATCCTGTCTTCCTCAACTCTTAAGAACCTGAGAGCTCAAAGGACAGAGATTATTTTTCTAGATTGAATAATCATAATTAGATCCTTCGCCATGACCTTGTGGTGTTGCAAGATGCGATACGGACTTCTCAACCAGTACAAAAAGATAATGTCTTCAATGTCTCTTAGTTTTAAAATGCATTTTTCTATGTTTTTAATCTTTCAACTTAACAATCTGCATGCAGGAAAGATACTGTTGAAATATTTAGTTAAATGGAAGATCTGAAAATGAAAGTACTCAATCTGGATAAGGAAGAATTGGGTTCAGAATAAGTTGGTAGTGTGCCAGTCACTGGGGATAAGGGGGTCCCTGATTTGTAGTTTTGTCCATTTCCGTGGGACACATAGGCCAAGGATGGTGTCATGTGACTAACATGACATCACTAAATGCAGAGTGGGATGGGATGTGCACAATCATGTCATTGTACTGCATTTCCACCATGCTTACAATAGATGTGAGTAATCTCAAGAGCAGAGATAGGTAGGAAGTGATAACTTTGTAGTACTGATTACCTTTGTTACCTTTGTTTTTAAACAAAATGTATTTAATTATAAGTTTATGCAAATTAAATTCTAATAATGGCTGTGTTTAACACTGGACTCATGATTCCAACACATTAATAAGCACTCTTATGAGTTGCTAAGCTGGTTGCAGTCACCGCTCATTACAGAGTGCATGTAGTAAATAAACAAAGCACACATTGCAGCTTAATCCTCCGGAAACTGTACCTGCAAGGATCTGAAAATATGCTGCCTTTGAGAGTCAGTTGCCCTGACTTCCATCAAATGTCCATCTTTGGCAACCGCATTGAGTTGTTGTAAGATACAAAGATGAGTCAGCACTGGTCCCCATGCTCAGGGAGCTCACGATGCAGAGGACCGGCCCGTGCCAGGGCAGACGTGGGTAGGCGCCACAGAACAGGGGCATAGAGGCCCAGCAAGGACTCTATCTTGACAGGTGAAACCAAGAGGAAGCATTGGAACTAGTCTTTCAAACAAGCACAAAATGAGTGATTTCAGCCAGAGAAAAGGCAGGAAGGGGCATGTAGATATGTACTTTTTCAATTATTTTTTTTCAAACAAGGAAACTGTGGTGAAAATCATATTTAGGATAGAAATGTTTCAGTACCTCCTAGCTGAGTTGGTCATTGCCTTACCCTCTCTTTCCTTGGTAAAAGTGTATCTAATGAGATCACATGCCTAGCAGAGTGCCCGGCACACTGGATGAATTCACAGTGCCTGACACACTGGATAAAGAGGAGGAAGAGGAGGAGATGATGACTTGTGAGGAGCTGATTGCTAAATCTCATTTCTCTCTTTCAAAAAGAAATGTTCGGGTGCTGTTTATGATTATGTGGTGAGGCGTGGTGGGAGAAGGCACAGTGGAGCTACTTTCAGGTCTCAAGCTGGTCAAAATGTGAGGACTTCAAAATGTTCACCTTCAGCTATCTGTATTTGAAAGACTTCCCGTACTGTCACATTCCCAACCTGGTTTGGATTTCCCAAAACTTTCTTTACAAGTATAAGCAAAAATTTGGGCACAATTTTTTTTTTCATAAGTGATTGTTTAATATCCACATGTGTTTTCCTAGATGGTTTGGAAGATCTCCTGGGGTTTCTCTGAGCTCTTTTCCAATGAGACATTAAGTTACTTCCAGGTGTTCAGTGATAGTCAGAGAGTGGAATAACATTAGCACATTACAGTATGGCTTATGGGCTTGTATTTTAACTCATTCTCTCTGCCAATACTACATGCTTTCCCAATTTGTCACTTGGGTACAGTTACTTGTACCTCAACGCAACTGTTTGTTTCCAGTAGCACAGACTCAAATTCTCAATTATAGTGAATTTTTTTTTTACAAATGGTGCTGGTGTTGGTCCTTTAACAAGGACCAGCCATATTAGATAAAGATGGTTGGATAGAATTCAGCACTGAAATTCCTTGGGAAGCAAACATGATGATCTGGAAATACAAAGTCAAACAGAAATAAACTTTGTATATTTCTAAATATAGTTTTCACTTGTACGTGAGAGGTAAACACTTATTTTAAAATACATGATTGATTGTAAAAGCTCTACTCTCTGGATATAAAAGGTAGGATGTGGAGTAAATTACCTCAGTGTCAGGTACATTTGTCTAATTAGTACATTTCAGTAATACTGTTCAGTATTTTTGTTGAAACTATCTGTCAATTCTAGGCATTATCGAATAACCAATTCTTCAGTTAGAACATCCAGAGGAGCTATAGGAATGAGATGAGAGGCAGTGAACATTTATGTCTGGACAGAAAGAAATTGGCAAGAGAAACGCTAGATAGGAGGTAATGTATAGCAATGGAAAAGACAGCCACCCGGCAACCAGGCCCCAAATATTGGAATATAAAGCAGGAGACTTTAAACACAGAAAAGTGTAGAGAATACAGAGAGAGAGAGAGAGAGAAACTGAAAAGTTGTGAAACACCAAAGAAACATACACTTGCCTCAAATATTTGTCTCTCTCTGTGCTGTCCAATATGATAGCTACTAGCCATATGTGGCTTTTTAAATTTAAATAAATTAAAATAAAATCAATTAACATTCAGTTTTTTAGCCACACTTGCTACACCTCAAGGGCTCAATAACCACATATGACTAGTGGCTATTATACTGGGCAGTGCAGATACTTCTAAGTGTTAGAATACTTCCAACATTTGAAAAATGATGAACAGAGAAGATAGATAGCATCGGACTCTATTCATAACTAAAATGTTCATATAAAAATAAAATTAGCACACATATAGCAAGCAGCTAATGTGCAAATGTCTGCTGCTGACTTGGTGGAGGGGGTTGTGGTGTTGGCTGAGACTTTGGGGCATTGCTTCATGGTGTTGCACTTAAGTAATCACAGAGGTCTATATTTCTGAGCAATGGCAAAATTCGCTTTCAGTTAAGAGTGCAACACGGAAGGAACTCTCCTTGTCTTACCTCAAGTACAAGGGAAATTTATCCTGCAAAACATTCTCCAAGAAAGGGAGCTCCAACCTCACACAGGCTCCTTTCCCTACTAATGAATCAATAAGATTCAGTACTCAAGGAACAAAGAATCAAGATCTAGCAGAAAAGACCTAAGCTTGAATCACAAATTGAGCATCCTATCATATATGGCAAAATATAGGAGCAGTCAAGAACTAGCAGAAGAAGATCCAGGGAACCAAGACAGGCATGAGTTGCCAGGAGAAGGAAGCTGGTCTCTAGTACAAAGAGTGCATCCTTTAGTTAAGCGGAAGTTTACATACTGAACGGTACATAGCTATTTCCAGGTGTGGGTTCAGTCATTCTACACCAGAGCTTCTCAACGTGGGTTGCACATCATCATCAACTCAGGAATTTTAAACATCCCATGTCCTTTCCACACCCTCACCTAGTCCATTTACATCAGCACCCTAAAGGCAGCCCAGGCTTCAGTCTTCTTTTAAACTCCACAGATAATTGCAACATGCAGCCATGGTTAAGAAGGCAGATCTGTGTTTAGTGTCATGGAAAGATTTCTAGATATTTTACAGAAAAAAGCAAACCAGAGACTTAAGTTTTCTAGTTGGACATGCAGAGCTTGGAAATCTTCATGCCCATCCTCACACGAACAACAATAACAAAAAATGGTAAACAAACTAAAAAGAACTCTTTTTAAATCCATCAGAGAAGTGAGGTCACTGGACAACCCACGACCCAAAACCTGGACAGACAGAGAGATACAGAAGCACGGCTTACAGATAGCAGAAGCAGCTGCTGCAGCCAGCATCTAGTAGAAACAATTCAAAGGTAAGTGGCCAATTGCTGGAGACTGAGTGTGAACTGGCTTAAAAACTCCAGGACCTCAGTCTTAGGGGAGCTCCTATACTTTGGGAGTTTTACCTCCAGGAGCCCCACTAGATTCTCAGGGTAAAGATCTGAAGTTCAAAGAAAAAACTTTTCCTGCTTCCAGCAGTGGGAGGGGAAAAGGTACCATTCTGAAATACAACTGGAGCATGCAATTCTCCCTAACCAAGGTCTGATCTCAAGGGACACTTACTTTACCAGAGCCCAACTAATGGAGGTCCCACCAGACCGGCCAACCTGGCTCCTTATCTATGGGGAATGTGAATGGCTGCTGAGCAAAAGGGAGCATCCTGAGATGAAGCCAGACTTCTCACTTGAATGCCTGTGACTGGGTGGATAACAGGCCATTGAGCAGATAAAGCTTTCTGGAGCAGGCAAGGCTTACTCAACATAATCAATTGCAAAAGGAATCTCAAAGACAATAAATGGATCAGGATCTTAGGTGCCAATGACACTTTAGACTTGGATGAGCGAGTAAGGGTTTTGGTGGAGGTAGGGTCCGACTTTGATTGTGAATCCTATTTTATCCTACAATCCAACCCTTTCTTTCCAGATGAGAAAACAGTGACGTGGAGACAGTTATTTCATCAACGGTAAGTGGCCAACCTGGACAGGCCTGTTGAATTCTGGTCCAGCCCTCTCTCTCTGACAGCAGTGTGAGGAATGCAGGGATGGGCATGTCACATAGGTGGAAGTGCTGAGGAAGGCCCAGGGCAGAAGACTCTGAGATGTGACTGAGATGGATGATAGGGGAGGGAAGCATAGGAGACAGTGCTCAGATTCCTCCCGGAGGACATGAGAAAGGACTGCCAATATTTTTTCTTGGATCTTACACACAAAAGAGCAGCCAACATGTGAAAAGAAATTTATTTCATCATTTACATGGATTAGTTCATGAGCTACAGACCAGGGGTTATGCTTCCTACCAGAAGAGCCTCCCACTGACTCTTTTATTGGACAGGCTTCATCTCTTTTCAAAAATAAAACCATAGGCAGCCTGTGCTGCTAGTTTTATAGTGGCTTCACAGGGCAGTAAGAGATGGACTGACTCTGCTTCTTTTTTTGTTGGTTGTTTCTTTATTGTAATGGCAATTGCCTCAAGGATATCACACAAGCTCTGGCCTCTAAATCATGAGCTTCTTACCTATCCACTAGAAACTTCCACCAATTATGAGTGAATGAGAAAATATATAGGGAAATACCAAAATACATACCTATATCTCTATCTGTATATTATGTCTAAAGGCAAAAAAAATAAGCACCAACTTTGCCCACCACCAACTGAAGGTGATGTTGCTCACTTGCGCAGTATCACTTCGGACTATGCCTTTTGTTCCTAAGCAGAAAACCTTCTACACTGAGTATTTGGTAAATAGTTGCAGAAAAATTATTTCACTCTCTTATTTTTTCCTCTCCACTTATAAGCAGAGAACTAGAGTCCTAAGTGTCTTGATTTTCAATTTTTATTTTCTAATATATTACAACCTGTTTTATTGCATTTTTTTCCAGAGATTAACTCTTTCCACCTCTTGTTGATCTTTACTGGGCAGCAGGTGTCTAGGATCCAGGCCCTTACACTCCCTGGACCTGTGTCATGGTCTAGCACTGGCCACCCACATGTGGAAGGCTTATCCCCTGATCTCTGCATGGCAGCTGCTATCATGCTCCATTCATTTCTCCTCAAAGGTCACAACCTCAGAGGCTTTCGAATTCAAGCTACCATAATTACCATATCCTGTTTATTCTGAGCTTTCACCCTGCTTTCCTTTACTTCAAAGCACTTGTCATTACTTAAAAACACAACATGTGTGTTTATTGAATCACTGTGATTTTCTCCACTAGAATATAAATCCCAAGAGAATGTAAACTTTATCAGTTTCGTTCACCGCTGTATTCCCATACCCTAAAAGAGTACCTAGCATATGGCAAACACTCCATAAATATTTAAAAGAAGTAAGGAATGCTCAAGGGAAACCTTTCATTAGGCAAACAGTTCTTTTAGTATGCTAGTAATCAACCTTTATCATGCCTATTAGAAGTGAGTCAGTTGAAGTTGTGGTGTCTTTTGTCAGGAAAGACACTAATTGGTTAACTCATCAGAATAAAGACAAGAAGCTGCTGCCAATGAAGACTTAACCTACTTGTAGTTGAGCTTGGGAGGGCATAAAGGAATTCCCAAGGGGACAAACTGAGGTACCTGAAAAGCTGAAGCTCAGGTCTCATGTGAAAGATAGACTGATTAGCTATAAAGAAATACCAGATACTGGGTGGATTTGTTAAAAGTTTCCCTCACCTGTCATGTTGCATTTTGGCCCACCTCATTGCTACTGTATGCCAGGTATTTTTCCCCTAGCAGAGTGAAATGGTCAAAATAATGTGGCTTATTCTGATTATTCAGGGTCATGGTGTAGTTAGCCATAAAGGATAGGGGAAAAAAGACCAGAGCTTAGTAAAACTCAATGAGGTGTACTTCATTTGCATAATATTTCCCAATGTCTCATGGGACTAAACTGAAGAGCAATTTCCATGGTTGGAGAGTTAGGATGTGATCCTTTAAAGAATGTTCAACTCTTTTCGAGTGTGAACTGAAGGACACAAAAGTTGGATAATCTGTAGTTTGTGTAGCATATATATTTTATGACCGTGACCCTCATCATAGTTAAATTCCAAGGAGAGTTATTTTTCTTTTGTAGTGACAATAATTTATTAATATTAGCTGAATCAAAGATCATAAATGCCTTGTATTTGTTGTAAAAGAATTCTGGAAATGAAGAGATTCCATAAAGTATATTAAACTAAAAGATTTCAAATACCTAAAGTATTTTTTAAATCAAAGCTGTTAAAATAAGGGAGATGTTTTTCTATAACCAACTTCAGAGCAAGGAAGTTACTTGGCAGAGGAAGAAGAGGTGATAATCATCTCTGAAGGTATAAGTAGACCTTTGAGTAGATGACAGGCTATGTACACTAAAGAGCCCAGGTTTTTGTACCAAGAAGATCTGACTTCCAATCTCAGTTCTGCTTCTTATCTAGCTGGCAAATTACTCAATTTTTCTGATCTTGTTCCTTCCATAAAATAGAGACAGTGTTTATAGCATAGAGCCAGCATATACCAAATGCCCGGGATAATAACTTAGACTCAATAACTGACTGCTGTGGTAAACATCATTGTCACCATCATCATCTTCATCTTCACTGGAAAGGCACCTTTAGCAGCGAGAGGCTTGCTGTGAAATCTGTGAGGTCGAGGACCTATTCCAACCCATTATGAGGCACATCCGTGTCAGTTCTTAGCCTGCTTTCCCTCAGAATCTCTTCCCTTTTCCCTGCCTTGCCCACATTACAAAGAGCCTTTGATCAGCTACACTTAGCTGGCCTCCAGCTAGGGTTGGCCAAAGGTGGGTACTAGTAGGAGCCCGGATGACAGTGGGAAAGGAAAAATCAGGGTATTTCTCTCTTTCCTCATTTGCTTCAGTTGGGATCTTTAGCAGTAGCTGGACGTCCTCTGTGGTTTCAGCTCCCATGGGACAGACCTACCCTGGTTTTAGCTTCTTCTGACTAGCCCCAACTTTGAGGCTGCAGTAATGCCACATTCACCTTTGTCCCTAGTACTAGGGGTGATAGCAGCACCCTACAGGTGCTGATCTCTGGGTTGCACCCAGCTCCTAGATCCAGTAATGCCACCTTTACTTTTGTCTCCCAGCACTAGGGGTCACAGCAGCATTTCGCTGTTGCTGGCCTCTGGATTCCAGCACTATCATCTTTTGGTATCTCAGTTCTTCTGTGTAACCAAGTCCATATATAAAATGCTATCCATTTAAAATACATAGAAAAGTTTCTCTTTTCAATTTTCCATGGCTGGTGCACCCTGTAAGTTTATTGATTGTAGGGACATTATAAATTAAAGTTCGGATCACATAACCACGTTGTAGGAAACAACCAGAAATAATATAAAATAACTCCCACTTTAGGATCCTAAATTTCTGGAGTTTTAGTCTATACAAAGTATTTTTACACATATTATGACTCTATTCTCCAAAGCATTATTTAAAGCACGGGAATTATAAATTATTTTTCTTATTTTACCGTTAAGGAAATAAGATCCAGAGAGGTTAGATAATCTCCCCAGTGGAAAAGCCATGCTTTTACTATGGGCATTGGAAGAGAATAAAGAAGATAAGTGGATCTCATACTTTTGTATTCAAAATTGCTTTTCTGGGGGCTTCGTCTTTTAACATAAGTGAGCGTCAAAGCAGTGAGAGGTGTGTTAACGCCTCACTAGGAGATAAAATGCCAACCATGGGGGTAGAGCCATGGAATCACACTCCTTCCCTTCTGTGCGTACAGACTTTGACACAATACCTATTAATTGTATTTTCATGGAAGCCCTCATGACTGTGCGAATTAAATAAGTGACAGATAACTTATCTGAGACTCACATTATTAGCTTATTACATCAGCTCCCTGAACACAAACAGTAACTGCTTCATAAAGCTGAGTTAGAAATATTCAGCTAACTAATAGTAATATTAATAGCAGCAGTGGCTGATAATGTGTTTTAATCTAGCTTAATGATCTCAAAACGCAGCAAGAAAAGTAGAGATATTATTGTTCTTGTTAACAGATGAGTAAACAGAGGTTCAGAGTGGTAAAGTAACTTACCCAAGGTCACGCCTTGAGCGTCAGAACAAGGACTTGAACCAAAGCACTCCGACTCTTGTACCAGTCCTCTGCTCTGCAATGGAAGTATTCCCAAGTTAATAGTGGGAAAAGTCATTCTGTAATAGTGATACAGCATGTCTTCCTCAGCTTTGTAATCAAATCATTGACATGCCTAGAGCTTCAAAATTTCACAAACCACAGTAAAAAAAGTCCAGCCCAGATTTGGAAACCCTGTGAACTTTTGACATTAGACAAACAAAACATCGAGGTTCATAAAGGTTTGGAAGCACTTAGAGATGTACAGCATTGAAATTAGTGTTCCTTTTATCTGAATCCTTTAGGTGGCAGAAAGGCAGTTCAACGTACACCCACAATGTTCAAAATTCCCACATTGTAGATCATTCACTGCATTTCCTCATGTCTAGTCCTGAACCTCTAGCCTGGTCCTAACGTTGGCAGATAAAGGGTGGGTAAAAACTCACTTCATGTAATTTTGCACAATCCAGTCATAAAACATCACAATTTGAATCCGTGTAGCCATGGGGAATCTCTCCTTGGTGATCATTAATTCAGGTGTTGACATCCATCAAGATATTGTTAGAACATCTTGATCCAAAACTACCATCTTTATCTGGTCTCCAAAATCTGCAACAAGAAAACAAATACTTTTTATTTTCATAATCACAGTACTAAATCCAAATCCTAATACCTGCTGCAAAGGTTTAAAATGTAACCTTCTTACCATGGCCCTGGAGTCCCTTCTAATCCTCCTTAGCTCACTTTTTCCATGTCTTCTACCACACACTCTTCCGTATCTATCTGACGCTGTTCGTATCTATCTGACGGTAGACGTATCTATCTGACTGGCTGTTCCAGTCTTCCCAGAAAGTTCCCACTACCTGCACTTTTTTCACGAGCTATAATAAGCCCTTTTATGCTCTCCTTCAGTTTTTAGTATTCATCCTTCACCAAAATTCTTGCTTAAATAGCAGATATTTCAAAATACCGTGTTCCACTTTAAAGGTCTACCTTTAAATGTTTCCATGAGTCTTCTGAGATAACCTACTCCACTGTTAGGGGTTTTCATAATGATCTACCATCAACTTTCTCCATTCTTTGTATTTTATCTCTTTAGACATTAGGGTTTTTTTTGTTTTGTTTTGTTTGTCTATTTTACCTATTAAAAGAAGAGATTGGACAAAATCACCAGTTCTCAAATGTGAGGGCAAGTCCTGCAGATATGAGGAGTTCATTGGTAATATAATTTCTGATTTTCACCCTGATCCCAATACACCAAATCCTCCAGGGAATGAAAGGAAAGAAAGCGAAGTCAAATCTGAAAAGTTTCATATGTGACATATGATCCATTCTTATACAGCAGTCTGAAAACCATGTGGAATCTAAGATTAAACTCAAACATAAACACGATACAGATTTTATTAACTTGATTTGAATTGTTGACTGAATTAGATCCAACACTGTTACCAATTGCTTGTCATATCAGATTGATTCAAATTGGATATTTACTTCTAATATTTCATTGAAGTGTTTTAAGGAAATGTAAATTAAGCCTAAGACAAGGTACATTCTTGGACAAAGAACTCACTCTTTAACACAAAACCTTGTCCAGGCCAATCACAAAATGTCATCTGTCTTTTTCACATCTGAAGTCTCTAATCCGATGGGGAAGCACATTCTCATCATTCTAGACTGTAACCCACAAATTATATAACTGCCCCCAGAAAACGAGGTCACAGCTGAAACCATTTACCAAGTGAAAGCAATTTAATGCCAATCTGGTAAAATGTAAATATCAATTTGCTTGCAATAAAAAAAAATAGTATGGATACTTTCATCTTCTCAAATAATAGCTCTTTTTTTGTCTGAAAGACTGAGAAATTGTCAAAGTGAAAAGCATGAGTGATTTCTTCACACTTCCCCAAATCCCAAAATCAAGAGGAAAGAAGGAAAAAGACTAAAGTTTTTCTACTGCTCTAATGAAAGACTGTTTTCCAAACTGGTTTTGTTGAAGCTTTGCTGAGAGTGCAGAGTCCAGTAATCAAGTCGCTTCATGATTTAATTTACCTTGATTAGCATAGCAATTTGCTATACTTTCCTCAAAAGTGCTAATCAATTTTAGCAACTAGTAGAGTGAAAACACCATACAAATTGCTCTCATGGCCCCAAACTGCTAATCAATTTCGAAAACCTAAATCCATCTGCATTTTATCCTGTCATTTCTCGCTTGACATTTTTAATACCTCTCCTGACCAAGTCCAAGGAATGAGTTTTCAGGCCAAATAATGAACTAAAATGATACTACATTTTGGCTTTAGTATTGTCACCTCATCCTCCTCGCACATCCTCCTCTGGCTTGTAAAATATCCGTGTGTGTGTGTAAGAGAAAGCAAGATATTTTAATAATCGAGGTCATTGCAAAGTAGCTTCTCTTCTATTTCTCACTTTACAAGGGAAATTGCCACATTGTAAAAATATTGGCTTAAGTATATAAATGAGATGCTGCTGCAGTATTAATTGAATGATAACAGTACTATAGCCACAGCGTCTTAGAACAGGAAGAGAGAATAGAAATCATCTATTCCTGTCCCTATCTTAACTAGAGAAGTAAAATCTCACAATCAGACAGCACCTGTCCGCAGGCCTCCTAAATCCAGACCCACACTAATGGCTAGGATCATGCATGCACACTTGCCCTGTGTGGCTGCAGTAAGTATGAATGCACTGCCAATGAGAATTGAGGGGCCTCTTATGCTCCACGTAAGCCATATTTCCTGTAAAACTGGCCCCTCTTTGATGATTTGAAAATGTACTAATCTCATCATACCCATCAAAATGTTTGCAGTATTTTAAGCAAGATAAGCCTGCTTTCTAAATTGAGATTTCTTTGTTTCAACTGTGAGTACACTAGACTTTCTTTTTTTTCTTGCTTAGCAATTGGATTAAATCAGCAACCATCTGGATCCTCCAGCAATAACACATTTATTAGAAAAAGATTGGGACAGTTCTTTGGAAATGAGGTCTGAAGACCAAAGCTCTGCCTATGACAGTTCATACATTAACAGAGTCTGGAGATGAAATGTACTCAGTAGAAATTCTCTTTTTAATTTTCAAAACTTGTATATCAGATTTGAAGTTTCACATTGTTGTGTCTAAGCATAACATCTGTGGATTACTGAGGCAGGGCAGGAAGGCATCACTGGGAGGGACAGGGCAAACCGGGGCTGGAAAGCCAGAAAGAGCAGACCATCAGGTCAGGGATTCCAGGACATCTGGAAGCACCAAACGTCAGGAGAAGGAAAGCGGTTGGAAACCAGGCTGACAGGCATGCCAGCAGCAACAAGGTGACAGCAGCCGAGAGACAGGGATCCTTTAGATGTGCTGCTCACACAAAGCAGAATTGAGTGAGGATTGGATTTATTTTTCTTTTCTAAAAAAATTTTTTTAAATTTATATTTTATGGATTTAATTTATTTTTAGAAACTTTAGTGAGGATCTTCAGGTGAACAATTCTCTCAAATCATGTATTTTCAAAAAAAAAAAGATACTTTATTTTCATTTTTCAAGGGTGTTTTTACTTAAAAAAAAATGGCAGCTTTTCCTCTCAGCACTAGGGATATATTCCTCTGTCTTCTGGCTTCCATCAGTCCTATGGAGACAGCTCTGTATCTTTGATTTTGAAGCATAACCAGATATTTACACAAACTTAGGTATCTCACCCAAGATACCAGTTACCAAGGAAAAAATAACAAATTGACAGTGGAGAAACCTCAGAGATACCATCACCGTCAACTGATGAAAGTTACCATACTGTAGTTACCAGTAACGTAACTGGTAACTAGTAATGCCACTATTGATGTAACTGGCAACTGGCAATGTCACTGGTGCCCAGTGTCTCCTACAACAAGAGAGAGTGAAGGCACAGCATCCCCTCTGTGCCACTCCCGCCTGACGTGCACATGCTGACTCTGATTGTGAGGATACATGCCATGCATTGAAATTGAGACTATTCTACAAACTGGCCTCTTTTCTTTAAGATGGTCGATGTCATAAAATGTGCAGGAAAAGTCAAGAACTCATCCTATTCAAGGAAACCATGAGGACCAAGGAGACGTGGCTTCCTAATTGGAACACATGGTACAGACTTTCTTTTACGGAAAAGACTATTTTGTGGGACACTGGGAGAAATCTGAATAGGTAGACAGAAAAGATAATAGAATCGCATCAATAGCTGTTTCCTGTTATTTAGTAACTATAACGGTGTTTTGTAAAATAATGTCCTACTTTAAGAACATACCAAGATATTTAGTGGTAATGTGCAGCATATCAGTAGCAAAGTGACTCACAAACAATCCAGAAAAGAATGAGGTGGCTGGTGTGTGTGCGTGGCAGGAGGGAGGGAAAGAGTGAGTCCTCAGAACAAAGCAAGTGTGGTAAAATGCAAATATTCAAGAAATCTGTATAAAGGACATATAGAATTACTTGAACTCTTCTTGCAACTCTTCTGTATGTCTAAAATTATGTCAAAATGAAAAGCCAAGAGAATAAAAAGGAAAACAAAACCAAGCAACAAAGACAAGGAAAATAATAATAAATCAGAGATCGTGAAAGATGGTGCCCTTTTTACTATATATTGACAATTAATATGCCTTATTTATTAATGAAAACAAGTAAAATCTTAAAAGAAATGAACTTGTGAGTAGATACACATAACTTATCTAAAACAATAATACACAGAGCATTTAAAATAGAGAATTAAAATATACTGAAAGCATAGCATAAAGCTTGGTGAGGAAATACATAAAGAGTTTTAAGTTATTTCACTTTTTCAGGAAAGAGTAAGAGTACAAAGAAGCATTGTATTTGATAATTCAAGGATGCAGGCTAGTCTTGAGTAATGGCTAAAATAATAATAGATGAAAAAAATTTTAAAAATAACCCATATGTAAGCAAAAAAGGAGAAAAAGAGAAACAGAATAAGCAGAACAAATGAAAAACAAACAGCTAAAAGGCAAATTTACATATACTTTATCAGTAATTATGTTAATTAAAAATAGATTGAATGCTACAATTTAAAGAAAAATATCAGTCACGATTTTTTTTAAAGCCACTAGATGTTGGCTATGACTTATATATTTGAACTGTAAAGTTATACAATGGTTAAGTATAAAATGATATACTAAGTAGACACTGAAAGAAGGTAGATACATATAGGAATATGACGTTTTTAGACAAAATGTGTAACAGATCAAAAGGCATACTTCATAATGATAAAAATTTATAATATAGAAAGATAAAATAATTCTAAATTTGTATGTCTCTAATAATGTAGCCTCAAGAATATAGCTAACAAATTTGAAAAGATAAATAGCAAATATATAAGCACGCAATACTTTCTCAATAGTCTATAACACAAGCTGATAAAATAGTCACAAAGAGATTTTGCACATATAGAGAATTTGAACTTTGTGATTGAGAACCTTGGCTTCATTGACATTTATGAAACACAGCAGCCACTTAACTTACTGCAAAACATATATTCTTTTTAAACATACACAGAACGTTTATAAAAATTAACCACTTACAAACGGATAAAGAAAATCTCAGAAACATGAATGACTGATATAATAAAATGTGTAACCGACTTCAGCACAAGTTAGAAATGAATAGAAAAATAAAAACTGAAAAATTCCATATATCTGGAAAATAATATACTTCATAGTAACCTGAACATGAAAGAATAAATCATAATGAAATACAGAAAATCTTGTGAACTAAACAATAATTTATAAATTATATCAATCACATATGAGATCCTGCAAATATACACTTAGAAGGAATATTTTCTAATATTCTATCAAATATTAGAAAAGAATGCTGAAAATAAATGAGCTAAGTATCCAAATCAACAGTTTAGAAAAAAAATAACAAAAATTATCTTAAAACACAAGGATGAAAACATTCGAGATTGCATGAGTCCATTTTCACACTGCTTGGGTAGTATAAAGATACTACCCAAGACTGGATAATTTATAAAGGAAAGAGGTTTAATCCACTCACAGTTCCGCGTGGCTGGGGAGGCCTCAGGAAACTTATAATCATGGCAGACGGCGAAGGAGAGGCAGCGACCTTTCTCGAAAAGCAGCAGGAAAGAGCGGGTGTAGCGGGAAGAGCCCCTTATAAAACAATCAGATCTCGTGAGAATGCACTGACTATCACGAGAACAGCATGGGGCACCGCCCCCATGATCCAATCACCTCCCACCATGTGCAGTAGGTGTATATATTTATGGCGTGCATAAGTTGTTTTGATATAGGCATGCATCATTTTATTAGGGTGCTTTGTCTGGAGCTTATTTTAACTAACAAAGCAAATATGAAAAATAAAAACCAAGTAATGCAAACATAAAATATCACCGCTTATTATAAAATGTATACTTCGGCTTATTCTCTAATTGGAAAAATTTGACATAACGATAAAGTTGTGATTGCAAAAGACTTCTATGGGGAACTTGTTTGCCATGTTTCTGATAATGGTGTAATTGTAGGAAGCTGGGTCTCTAATAGAAAGGCTATGGGCTGCTGCGACTCTAGGAATGGAAGCTCCACATCTACCATCTACTACTTGCTACATACCCCACTGCATAGGTCAGTGAGGCTCCCAACACCTGAGGAACTGAAATCAACATTATGTTAAGATGTGGGAGCTCTCAGAGAAAACGCAGCCACTCTTAGGAAGTACAAGAGGACTGGAGGGGGAGTCCCATAGACTGAATGCTTCCATTTCCCCCAGATTCATATGTTGAAATTCTAATCCTCAACATCATGGTATTAAGAGATGGGACTTTTGGGAGGTGGTGAGGTCCTGAGGGTAGTGCCCTCCTCCATGAAATTAGTACCTTTACAAGAAGAGACAGGAGAAAGCTTGCGTCTTTTGTCTCTTCTCTCCCAAGTAAAGACACACCAAGAGGACAGTCATCTGCCAGCCTGAAAGAGGGCCCCCACCAGAACCTGACCATGCTGGCACCCTGATCTCAGGCTGCCCAGGCTCCAGAACTGTGAGAAGAGAATTCTGTTGTGTAAGCCACCCAGGCTATGGTATTGACAATAGCAGCCTGAGCAGTATAAAACAGGGCAGTTTCAAGGCCTTTACCTAAGACCCTGACGCTCAAAAGGTACAAAATGTATCTATATTCCTGTCAACAATCCACTCTCCTGATGAACCTGCCAGTATCCTGAGGTTCCCAGCCAGGAAGGTAGCACATGTTTGCTAAATAAATGAATGAGAAATGGAAGTGGAGATGGTGGAGCAGGCACATGGCTGAAAACTTGTTTATTTCAGAGCTCATTTCCTACCTTCCTACCTACCTAGAAGGCAGCCAGCACTTCCTAATTCCATCATACAGAGAACATTTAGTTGAGATGACACCAACTTCGAGTTCTTCACAAAGACACAGGCGGCTATTTACTGCCCTGCACTCTGATATCTCTCCTTGCGCCCTGGGAAGGAAACAGTCTTTGAAGCCTCACTGTGGAGCTTAGCCATGTGTTTCTCACTCCTCTTCTCCCTTCTATCCCTCCTAATTATGGAGTCAATGCCACTACCTCCCCTGGTCCAGATCTAACTGGACTGTCAGCTCCTATTTGTGTCTTCCAGCAGTTTACACCCCACCTAATAGCAGGAGTTACCCTGTTGAAACATAAGCGAGTTGGTGTCACCTCTCTGCTCAAACCATCCAGCCGCTCTTCATTCCTTTCAGAGAAAATCCTAATTCCTTATGGTGACTGCAAGGTTCCACATGGCCAGGCCACTCACTGCCCTCTATGATGCTCTGTGGCATGAGCTGCTGCAGCCACGTGGGCAAAGTGTGCTTCAACCTCAGGGCCCTTGCACAGGCTTGCTTCCTCTGCCACGACGTCCCACCCCAAATGCCAGCAGGCTCACTTCTTCACCTCCATGAAGTCTGCATTTAAGTGTCCCCCTGTTCAATTAAATCCAGCTGGATCGCTCCATTTAAGTTCCAACATCCTCCCTGACTGAATTTCCCAATCCTCTTACCTTGTTTGCATTTTCTTTTCTCAGTATGGCTTATCACCTTACAATTTGTTATATAGTTTACTTAATTATATAATATTATATACTTATGTTTTTGCTTTTTTCTCCCTCATCTCTGCTGCCCATGCAGCCGCCAGCCTTCAGCATGAGAACAGGGACATCAGCCTACTTTGCCCGTGGAGCTGTCTCCAGAACCTACAACAATGCTCAGCCTGTGAGAGGTGCCTCCTGTATCCTTGTTAAGTGAATGAGCAATTAAGGGAAGGAATAATTATTAGCTCCCTTCAGTTATGCAAAGAACAAGGGAGATGCCTGCCACCTTTTGCACCCTGAATCACAGGGTGGTGAAGCGAACAGGCCTGGCACCTGGTAGAAGGCATGGGAGTGCACATTAGCTACGCAGCCCTGGGAAAGGCTGCATGCTGGTGTACTTTATGCGAGTGAGCAAACAACATTGACAATTCATCAATAATTTACAAAATGCTGAAGAAAATAACAGAGCATTTTAGTTTGCGAGAGGAATTACTGCCGGTGGCTATAATCAGATGCAATTTTTTACCCCAGGGGACATATGGCCATATCTGGATTTTTTTTTTTTTTGAGACGGAATCTCGCTCTGTCGCCCAGGCTGGATGCAGTGGCCAGATCTCAGCTCACTGCAAGCTCCGCCTCCCGGGTTTACGCCATTCTCCTGTCAGCCTCCTGAGTAGCTGGGACTACAGGTGCCCGCCACCATGCCCGGCTAGTTTTTTGTATTTTTTAGTAGAGATGGGGTTTCACCCTGTTAGCCAGGATGGTCTCAATCTCCTGACCTCGTGATCCACCCGTCTTGGCCTCCCAAAGTGCTGGGATTACAGGCTTGAGCCACTGCACTGGCCTTTTTTTTTTTTTTAGTTGTCACATCTGGGAGGAGCATGGGGGAGCAGCTTCTGGTATCTGGAGTGGAGAGGCTGGGAGTGCCGCTCAACATTCCACAGTGCACTGGGCAGCCCCCTATATAGCATGACCTGGCTCCAAATAGCAATAGAGCTGAAGCTGAGAACCCAGTCCTCCAAAGTACATACTTTCAAATTGATTATGTTCATTCATTTATGTGAAACTTCATATGGGATATGCTAAGACTTCATCTAATACAGAATGTAAATGAATCATAAAAACATTTTTTAACCAGCCCTCTTTCTACAAAAGAATGTTTAGAACAACACTAATTAAACTAGAATGTGTTCATTTCTCTTTAAAAAAAATTATTCCTCTCCTTCCATGAAGGTGCTAGGTATTCATATTTACACAACATATAAGTGGTCGAAATATCAGATATATTAGATAATTTAAAAAACAAATAATTGGGAAAATAGTTTCTTGTAGAGACCTTTATTATGTATGTGTTCATTTATTCATACCATGCTTTTAATAGCAAAGTCTTTATTCATGTCTGGAGTTTGATTTTTAAAATCTTCTAGGTCATTAAATGAATGTCTTTAGTAATCTTAATATCATCATCAGTAAATTTAGCAAAGAAATGCCACAAGAGCCATCAATTTGATCATATTTGAGCTCTGGGACAAATTATGTTTAAGAACTTTTCAGCTAAAAAAAGGGGAAGTTTTTATGAAAGTGGAGAAAGAATAGGAAGAAAAGTTAAGTACTTTGCCATTTGTATAGGATTTTTTTTTTTTTTTTTTTTTTTTTTTTTTGATAGAGTCTCACTTTGTTGCCCAGGCTGGAGTGCAGTGGTGTGATCTCAGCTCACTGCAACCTCTGCCTCTTGGGTTCAAGTGATTATCCTGCCACAGACTCCCAAGTCGCTGGGACTACAGGTGCACACCACCATGCCCAGCTCATTTTTGTACTTTTAGTAGAGACGGGATTTCACCATGTTGGCCAGGATGGTCTCGATCTCTTGACCTCGTGATCTGCCCTCCTTGGCCTCCCAAAGTGCTGGGATTACAGGTGTGAGCCACCGCGCCTAGCCTGGGGATTTGTATAATGTGGCAGTATGATAAAATTACTACTTGTCTGTCCACAACTGAAACCTCAGATGTCTATGTGCAGACCTAAGCTAGTCTTAACGTCTTGAAAATCTGCAGTTACTTCATCTTCATCTCTAAATCTACTGTTTATTTTCTCTATTTACCCTTTCTGCTGTTTTTTTGATAAATTAACATTTCTTGAAATAAAAGAAACACATTGAGAACAGGCTCATGTTCAATTGACCCTCATTATTCACCGAGAAGACTTTCCATTTCAACAAGCCTCATTTATATGCAACTGGCAATTTCTCTAAACAGAAGGGGAGATTTTGCCAATCAATTGGCTTCACCCTCCCCCAGCCCCAGAGTGTGTTTGAGAATATTTGCCTGTGCATGCATGTGTTTTCCTTTGCATCCCACAACAGGAAGGTAGGCATATGGGAAGCCTTGGGTGGCATATTGCATACAACTGCAGCTTTCTCAGGTGTTCTTGGCTTTAACGTCAGTATGAACCATTAGGATTTAGAATCAATGACATGCTAACATATATTCGCTCAGTAGCCATGGGAAGATCACTTGCTCGTATAATTTATGCAATTAAACTTTCTCATTTTCCTGGATGCATGCATGGAAACTATCCACTGAGACTGCTGTCCATTGAGTTGGAGCTTTCGCACGGCAGAACTGGAGAGTCCAACTGAAAATACAGAAGTGGAGCTGCTCCGGAGAGGGTGCAGCACGAAGACTCTGTGCAGGCTATTTCAGAGCAAAGTGAGTGGGCTCAAATGTGCTGAACGCTCACATGCTAACACAGCGAGCACCAAGATAAACACCTCCAAATTAACAGCAAGACACAGACCTGTAGGAACTCGGAGCTAGGCCAGCCTTGAGAGGGACTTCTCCCAAGGACACTACCCTTATGCACACACGGAGAATCACCTGGAAAGGACAAGACTTTGTGAGCCAGAGTCCAGCCTGCAGAGCATTAGTACCTCAAACTTGCATTCTGTCCTTTAAACAGTATCACATTGGGTTAACAATTGAGAGGCTTAAAAATAATTATTTTCCCCTAAGAATGGGCCTGGGCTTACAGCACATTTGTGAGACAGAACAGGGGATGGAGAGGCCAGGGATCTAGATTCCCCCCTTAGTTGTCTCATGTTACACTGAAACAGTTGGTGGTTTTTACCCAGTTCTACAGATGAGGAAGCAGAGACTAGAGGGCTTGATTGACCCCTGGAGGTCGCACAAATACCCTGTAGTAAAGCTGGGATTTTAACCAGATCCTTTTGTGTTCCAAAAGCTGCATCTCTGAGTCATGAGACACGCAGACCATGGCAGATGGTCCCGTGACAGCATTTATCACCTTAAACGGGAAGTCTCAACCCACCCTCATCCCCCACATCCACTCCCCGCTTGAAGACAGATACATATGAAAGGACAGGGCTATGATTTAAACTTAGCTCAGGATGGTGGTGTGCCTGAGCATATGGAAAAGCTTTTAAATTCAGTTTCAGATTTATATCTGCTGACAAGGGGTAAAATGAATTTTTGGTCTTTGTTCGGATGGAAAAAAGTCTCTACATTATTAGGTGCCATAATATTTTATTCAAATCTTCTTAGAAACTTTTGGATATTGCATCTGGGGGTAAGTGTGCCCCTTTGATGTCATTCAGGAGTCTGTGTATCTTGGTTACCATGTACAAAATGCACTGGTCCAGTTTTTTCAAAGTGCCTTGGTGTTATACATTAAATTGCAGTCAAGAGAATTGAATATGGAAAGATGGAAAGTAGAGTTGCTTTTTTTTTTTTTTTTTGCAGTCAATTCCTTCAACTCCTAAAGTCAGCTCTTCAGAGAAAATTAGCACTAATAGGGCAAGATGATAAAGAATACATCCGTGTTACAGCTTCTAGTGCCACTCCCCCAATCCCGCATTAATGCTGCACCAATTTCAATGGAACATTGAGAAGAAATATTTCTCTAGTCTGAAAGTAAAGCAGGAATTATAAACTCAGTAATTAAGTTAGGTTTAGGTTTGCTGCAATATAATGTACATATATGCAAACACAGTTCATTACCCTTACACATAAAAGTGATATAAAGAGAGGTAGCCCAAAGTTGTTCATGTCTCCTATGCCTCCCTGCCTTCCTTAGATGATCCTTCACAGTCCAGAATGGCTGCTTGTGCTCCAGCCATCATGTCCAAATTCTAGCCTGCAGTAAGGAGAAAGCAACAAAAAAGGACATGCTCATTCTTTTTAAAGAACAGTTCGTAGAGAATGTTCACTTCCCTTCCAGCTATCTGTTGGTGGCTAGAACATCAAGTATGTGGCCACACCCAGCGACAGGAGGGGCTGGGAAATGTAGGGTTTATTTGGGTCCCCAAGTGCTAAACTAAAATCTGGAATTGAAATATAAAAGAAGAAGAGGAGAATAGATATTCAAGTAGGCACACTCTGCAATTGTTTCTCTGTCAGTGCTATGTCTGTGGGATAAACTTTTCCAGTAGAGGTCCAATCCTGACAAGAGTGAGAGGGACTGAGGCAGGTCTCCAAAGCATTCTGTGATCCTGGTTCTGACGACTGGGCCCTGAAACTTTGCACCTCATTTCCCTTCACTGGATCTCTGAGCTCCTCTCTCTGTATGTTCCACTACACATGTCTCTCCTGGGCTGAGGCCTTTCCTTCCCTGAGTGAGTCATGCTCCCTTACACTTGCTTGTCCACCTGTCCTCACAATCTCTAGGAACTAGAACCTGGCCCTGGTCTCAAAGCCAGGCCTTGGGTGAGTAAAAGGAGCATCAGTTTTGGGCTACACTGGACCTCAGTTCCAAGCCCATGTCTATGACTTGTGAGTCACCTGGCTTTGTGCAAATTAGCCTTTGTATACTGCAATTTCCTCTTCTGTGTAAAATTGGAATATTAATAGTATTTACCTTATATGGGCTGCAATGAGTGTTAGCCACTATTGTTCTTAGTGTATGTTCCTGGACATAAGGCCTATGTCTCTGTCTAGTACAAGGATATCCTGAAAAAGAACATGCCTAACCCCTCTTTGATTTAATGAGACCTTTCCATATCACGGTTCTAATGGGGTGAAGATCCTAGCGCTGGTCTACACCACCGCTTTGCCACCTCAGCTCAGTTTTGTGATGGGACAGGGACCCTTCCCTCCTCTCCAGCACATCTGCCTCTCTCAAGTAGATTTGGCTTCAAGTCTCAACTCAGGCTGTGCTGTCTGAAGTTGGGCCCCCTCATGACATGACAGGATGAACAATTTATACACAGCAAGTGCAATTTAAATTCCTGTCTCATGGCTTAAAGGCAATTTCCATTTAGGCTTCTGGGGCCACCTTCCAGAGCCATCAAACTCTGTATCTTGAAAAAGTTCACCTTGAAAGACTTTTTGCCATTGCCAGTGACAGGGGTACCCCCTAACTATGTCGGCAGGTTCCCGTAGTGTCTGAGGAGCTGAGACTGACATTTGTCTCAGCAAGTCTTTGGAGCATAAAGCCAGAGAATCACCAAAGTAATGTGACAGCCACCATTTAGTGATGCAGATAATAGCCACGAGAAGCCAGACAGAAGGATTTCACTCTAGCCAGGTAAGTGTTAGCTCAGCCTTTATTTAAAACATGCCTGTCCTGAGATCAAGCTTGCTAGAGAGAAGAAGAATCAGAGGAGTTGGTAATGTTTGGATTGGTCGTAACGAAATGTGTCATTTTTCCTTTGAAAAATGTTTATTAGTAATTCTACAAGTTTCACAAGTTTTATGTTTTGTAAGTCAATTTTACCGCCTATGTTTATCCCCAAGACAATGCCTTATATGAGGCATTGATGATCTCAATTAAAGACCTCTTTATTGGCTTCTCAGGTCCCAGTGACATTACTTCCAAACAAGCCTCTACCTTTGCAGAAAATGTGGTTCAAAATGTAAATTGAATTGTGCCACTCTCTTGCTGAAAAGTCTTCAGTGGTTTTCCACTGACTTCTGAATAAATCATGACATAAGTCCCAAGATGACCTCACAGGTCCTTGCTTCAATGTCGACCACCCTCCGCACGGACATACACACATGCACACACACACACACACACACACAATTAACTCCAGTCACCTATCTGTGATGGTTATATTACCTGTTAACTTGATTGGGTTGAAGGATGCAAAGTATTGTTCCTGGGGCTGTCTGTGAGGATGTTGCAAAAGGAGATTAACAGTTGAGTCAGTGGACTGGGAGAGACAGACCCACCCTCGACCTGGATGGGCACCATCTAATCAGCAGCCAACACAGCCAGAGTAAAGGCAGACAGAAGAACGTGGAAACACTAGACTGGTTTTGTCTTCTGGCCTCCACCTTTCTCCCATGCAGGATGCCTCCTGTCCTCGAACATTGGACTCCAAGTTCTTTAGCTTTGGGACTCAGACTGGCTTCCTTGCTCCTCAGCTTGCACATGGTCTATTGTGGAACCTCACCTTGTGATCGTGTGAGTCAATACTCCTTAATAAACTCCTCCTTATGTATACATCTGTCCTATTAGTTCTGTCCCTCTAGAGAACCCTGACCATCCCTCTCACTGCATTGACATTTAAGCCACCTTCTTTCTGTAACTATGTTCCATGTCTCCTTCGGTCTCAGACCTTAACTTCTTCAGAAAGTTCTTCTGACCATCCATTCTGGGTTAGAAACCTCTTCTACATGACAATATCAAGCCCACACTTTCTACTGCGGTCTGAAAATACCTGTCTCCAGTATTGTTTCGGAAACATTTGTGGATCAGTCCTCTCTCTTTCACCTACATATTTTATATCCATTTTCTACTGCCCCCAAATGATGCTGCATATCAAACAACCCCAAATCCTTCTGTGGCATACAGTATTAAACATTCATTTTTGCTCATGAGTGTAGGACTGGTTGGGCAGCCCTGCTGCTGCTGCTGGCTGGGCTTGTGCATGCACCCGCAGTCAGCAGATGGACAGGGGCTAGCTGGTGAGGATGCCCTCAGCAAGGACAATTTATCTGTGCTCCATCGGGTCTCTCATCCTCCAGCAGGCTAGCTTGGACTTGTCCTCACGGTGGAGCGGGAAGTTCTAGGAAAGAGCACTGAAGCACATAAAGACCTCCTGAGGCCTAGGCTCAGCACCAGCACATGAGTTGTGCTGAATTCTTTTGGCTACGGCAAAGTACAAAGCCAAACCAGGGTAACAGATTCCAGCTCTCAGTGGACAGAACTGGAAGGTCACTTTATAAAGGTAGTAGAGCCAGGGAAGGTATGAACTGGGACCACCAGTTCAATCAATCTATAGTTTAGTCCCAGTGCCTACTCAATCCCTGGCTACTCAAGAAATATATGTTGCATGAATGAAGTAAGGAAAACCGTAAAAAAGTGTTCGGAGGCTTAAGTGTCACCAGTGCCATCAATAAGGCAGCTGGATCTGGCAACCTGATACCCATGAACTCGGCTAACCACAGTGGAACCAGACAACAGGCGACTAGGAATGAGCCCCTGCCTACTTCAGAGTGCCAAGATGAGAAACAAGGATTTTCCACATTGAGTGTGTGCCTGAGCGTCTTTCTGTTTCTGCTCTAATCTCTGTATTAGTCATGTTTTTCACATTTTACATTTTATGACGCTTTGATATTTTGGGGCCTTCAAGCCCTAGAGAGGAACTGCCCCTCCCAGCATCAGCTAATTCACAGAGATAACGGACAACTTTCCCCCATGGTCATGCCTTTGATATGCAGGCTAACCAATCCCAAGTCTGTATCCTCCACCTGCCTCCTTTTATCAGATGTCTGCAGTCTGGGGCACTATCCCCCTGCCTTAAATCACCCGGGGCCCAGAAGTGGACAACTGGAGACCCCTGTATATCCCAGAGCTTGCTGAAATTATTCAAACTATCCAATTCTAAGTCTGCTCAGCTGCTTCCTCTGCCTCACCCATTCCTTTACTTAGAAACCACAAAAGGGCTCCTCAGCCCCACCAACACTCCCCCACCCACCTGTCAGCCCTACCTCTGGCTGCTGACTGGCCCTGGTGCTTCCTGTGGAGCATATGGTGTGCCCCCTCCTCTGGGGAACTATGAGTCACAAACTGTCTTTTCAAAGGCAGTCATCTCCTGATCTGTTGGCCTCACCATATTTGAATAAAAAAATTAAATCCCAGATACATGTTATAATGGCTTCAATACCTGCCTCCAAAAGGCCTGGACACAGGGAAGGTGGAGAAAGGAGCAGGTAGAGTCCAGGAGGAAGTGCTCAATTGCAATGTGGCGAGGGAAATGGTGATGTGCACAGACTGTGTTTGTGTTTCTCTTGCCTGTCTCTCCACTGTCTTCCCTTCCCTTTGCCCTGTCTCCCATCCTTATTTAAAGTCTGCAACAGAAATGATTCATGGTCCTATTTTCAGCACTGTGACTGACTAGCAATGCATGGCAGAGCATCCATCAATGTGTAATGCTTCACCCCATAGATTTCCCTTTCTTTTCTCTCCCCTATATCTCTTCTCTGTTACTTTTCTTTCTCCACTGTCACCTTAAATCTTAATATGCTTTTTCCAGCATTTCTCAATAGGGTTGCAATTAGCATATGTGAGGGGAGCACAGAATTTAACAAATGTGACCCTACTTACTAATTGCAGTAGCATCTCCAGTGAGTGGGACCCCCCAGACATTTCCTAACACCCCATGGAAAGCCAATGCTACACCTTGCTTGAGAGGGTAAGCACCTTGGCCTTTCTTTCTAGTTTTCCTCATTGAGCTAAGCTAACTAGTCAATCTAGTTCTGTAAGGTCACTGGTTAGTCCTTCCTTGTTTGGTCATATGTGGCTGCTTAAGCATAAACACATGCTCCACTGCTGTAGGGGAAAATCTGAGTAGGAAGCTGAGATGCCAGTAGGGAAAGGAACTGAAAATCCACCAGTGCCCAGCTTTCCACTACTAGGTCAATGGCTTTCTCTCCCTCTGCCTGGCTCCCCTTCTCCACATCCTCCCTCCTTCTCACTTGGCTCCTTCCTTTGTCTCCTGCCACCTGCCAGCCAACTCCACTCACCTTTCCCTGCACTCACCATCACAGTCCCTGGGGGATGTTCTGTTTTACCCAGAGCTCTTATGCAACATAGAAAATTCTTCTTCAGTGTAACTTTGCTGATATCAATTAGAATTTCTCAAAAGTAACATTACTAAGAAATCATGCGATAAAAATAACTGCAGGATGGATAAATTTACTGCACTTATTCTTACCCAACATTAACTCAAGTGTAACCATGCTTTGGTCTGAGGAGTTTCGTGGGAACTTCACAGCCCTGGCTATTTCTCTCTGTGGTTTT
>NW_012120188.1:5945-117209 GCF_000951035.1 Colobus angolensis palliatus | reverse complement strand
GCTACCTGACTTCAAACTATACTACAAGGCTACAGTAACCAAAACAGCATGGTACTGGTACCAAAACAGAGCTATAGACCAATGGAACAGAACAGAGGCCTCAGAAATAATACCACACTCTCTGTGGTTTTGTTGCTGGATGATGCACTCCAGCACTGTTTGGACCAGCTGTGGAGTGGCTTTGTGGCTGGTATTGGCTGGCTTCTCTGTCCAGCCAGAATTGGCCTCCTGCTACCTCTCTGAGTACTTCTGCCTAAGTTCACTCCTATTTGACATGCTGTTGACTGTGGTTTAGATGTGCAGCTGCTTTAAGACTGAGAATCAGGTTGTGGTCTCCACCACCCTGGAGAGAGAGGGACCCATGCATAAGGAGTCCCAAGACTCCACCCCCGGCCATCTTCACCCTCCTACAAGTCCTCCATTCATTCTCCTCACCCCCATTTCTACCTACTCAACTGGACCTGTCTGTGGGCTTCTCATTGCCTGGGTATTCACACTAGCTTTTCCTTGCTCTTTGTTTATTTATTCGATTTCATTTCATTCCATTTTATTGTGTGCCTAGTATTCTAGGCTTGTATAGGAGAGAGAAAAGCCCTGAATGTGTAACAATAATTCTGTCTGCCTACTAGGGAGAGGACCATTACTTTCAGGATAGCCAGTTCAAGGATAAGTCACTCAGGAAAAAAATAAGCCTCAGGACATGGCTCAGAAAGTGAAGTAATAAGAACAATTCTATCAGTATAATCAAAGTAATGAATTGGGGTTTCTTGGAGGGAGAAAACTTGGAAAAATTCATCAACAAAGTAGTAGCAAATATCCTATGAAAGGGTTTGGCCAGCAGAAATGACCAAGGACATTTCAGGGATATGGGGGTGTAAAATCCAATCGAAAAGATCTTGTTGTCACCCTGTCTTGTTTGCTTTGCTCATTCTTTGTAGTGATGTAGCAATGTTTAGTCATACATTGTCCCGACCCTCCCACATAGACACAAGTCTTTTCCTCAAAGCTGCGGGTCTGCTGCAGACATAACCTCCTGTTGTCCATACTTCGGGCGAAAAGATAAGGGCTGGAAAAGGACAGCAGGTCCAGCATGGGTGGTGCCGGTCAGATCTGTAGAGCCTGGGCTTTGCCCTCAGACCACTCACTCCATCACTCTGTCTGTAATTTTGTGACTCAGAAAATTATTTCTTAATCTTCAAGTTCCTCGTTTGTTAAATGGGGATAGTAATAATACCTAGTTCAGAGGGCTGAATAGTTCTTACTGGTAAAGCCCAGCGTATCATGTGTTTTGTTAAACAAATGTAAACTTTCAAACATACTACATAGATAAAAGTGGGCACACGAAACAAAAGTAATCAAGAAAATCACATGCCAGAATGACCAGGATGCTAGATTTGCATTTTACATGTTACAGGCACGATCTGATTTCATGTGAATCTAAACAGACCAAGACACTCCAATTGGTATCAGCTTGACACTTGTGTGGTTCCCTGGTCTCCATAAAGGCTCACACATTTTCTAAAATCGGATTCATAATGGACAGCAAAGAAAGAAAGCTGAGACTGCAAGACTGAAGTTTTATTTATTTATTTATTCATTATTTTATTATTTTAATTCAACACCACTTCATCAGAAACAATGCTGTAGTTCAGGTATAAATACATAGAAATCTTTATAAATATATAGAATAAATATATAGAAAATTAGATATAAATATACAGAAAATTCTGTTAACTGCAAATTCAGTTTCAATTGGTAGCATCATGCATCCTGTGTGATTGGTTGTAATGATGGCCTCTGTGCTACAGCTAATTACACATACATTTCTGCTCTATAGGTTTCTTAATTTAGTTTAGAACATTGTTCATTTTGTTTCCACACTATGCTTCAGTAAAACTTATAATCATAGTATAAGCACAAAAACAAATAATTTCTACTTTCCATGTTGAATTTTAATTTAATTTACAATAGCATTCACAAGTTATGCCAGATATTTAATTTTTGACAGAAAAAAAGGTTCAAACATTTAGGTTCATGAATTGAGTTAATAAATCAAATAATTTTTTGTTTTACTTTACCTGATTTTATATTTGAAGTATCTGGTGTCACTGATTAAAAGTATAATCATTTAACTCTTTATCAAGTTCTTCTGCTAATGGAGATAACATTCCACTAAGGATCAGTTCACTTCTCATGTATACGAAAAAAAAAAATTGCAAATAAAAAAATGCACAATTAGTTTAGAATAACAGGTGCTTGATATAAATACAAAGACGTTTCACTGAGTGAAATGTAATACAGCTTCTGTAATAACACTCATTCAAGCTTCATCTTAGGCACATATTTGTTAAAATAACTACTAGCCAACTAAAATAGGACTAAATGAGAAATCAGTAAAAAAGATAACTGGAAAATCCCATAATAATTCAATATTAAACAACATACTTCTGTGTAACACATGGGTCAAAGAGGAAAACTCGAGAATTTTAAAAATGTTTTCAATTAAATGATAATGAAAATACAACTTATCAAAATTTGTGGAATACAGCAAAATTAGATCTTACAGCAGAATTTACAATATTAACAGCATATATTAGAAAGGAAAAAGGTCTAACATCAATAATCTAAACTTTCACATTAGGAAACTAGACAAAGAAGCAAACTAAATCCAAAGGAAGCAGAAGAAAAGAAATCAGAATTAGAGAGGGAGTCGATAAAATTGAAATTAAAAAGTCAATATAGAAAAAAATCAATAAAATCAAAAGCTGATTAGACAAAGGGCACAAATTACTAATATCAGAAATGAAAAACGAACATCACTACAGATCTCATGGGTGGTAAAAGGATAGTGTAAGAATACTATGAGAAACTCTATACCCATAAATTTGATAACCTAGATGAAATGGACCAATTTCTTGAAAGACACCATCTTTCAAAACTCACATGAGGATACACAGTCTTAATAAGGCTGTGTCCATTAGATTAAACCAATAATTAATAACCTTCACAAATAGCACCAGGTCTGGGTAGATTCACTGGTGAATTCTACCAAACATTTAAGGAAGAAATTGTATCAATTCTTTCTACTCTCTTTCAGAAGACAGAAGCAGAAGGAATACTTTCTTACTCATCCAGCGAGTCCAGCTTCACCCTAATACCAAAACCAAAGACATTCCAAGAAAACAACAGACCAACATCTCTTATAAACATAGATGCAAAAGTCCTCAACAAAATATTACCAAATTGAATCCTACAATATATAGAAATAATTATACAACAAGACCAACAGGGACTTATACCAGGAGTGCAAGGCTAGTTTAACATTGGAAAATTGATTAATATAATCCATCACATCAACAGGCTAACAAGGGAAAACCACATGATCATTTCCACAGGTGCAGAAAAAGCATTTTTCAAAACCTAACACACATTTGTGATTAAAATTCTCAGTAAACTAGGAATAAAGAAGGATTTCCTCAACTTGACAAAGAATATCTACCACAAATCTATAGTTAACAGTGCGGTTAATGGTGAGACACTAGAAGGTCTCCCACTAAAATTAGGAACAAGGCAAAGATACTTCCTCTTACCACTCCTTTTCAGCATCATACTAGAAGACCTAGCTAATACAATAAGACAAGAAAAAGAAACTAGGAGAAAAAGAAACTAAGAAGGAAAACTGCCTTTGTTTGCAGATGACATGATCAACTATGTTGAAAATTTTTAATATGGACAAAAATACACTCTTGCAAAGCAATTATAGCAAAGCTTCAGAATACAAGGTTAGTATATAAAAGCAAATTGCTTTCTTATATGTCAGCAACGAAGAAGTGGAACTTGAAATTAGGAACACAATATCATTTACATCTCTCAAAATGAAATACTAACATAGAAATTTAACAAAACAAGTACAATATCTATATGAGAAAACTTTCTTTTCTTTTTTTTTTTTTGAGACGGAGTCTTGCTCTGTCACCCAGGCTGGAGTGCAGTGGCCAGATCTCAGCTCACTGCAAGCTCCGCCTCCCGGGTTTACGCCATTCTCCTGCCTCAGGCTCCCGAGTAGCTGGGACTACAGGTGCCCACCACCTCGCCCAGCTAGTTTTTTGTATTTTTTTAGTAGAGTCGGGGTTTCACCATGTTAGCCAGGATGGTCTCGATCTCCTGACCTCGTGATCCGCCCGTCTCGGCCTCCCAAAGTGCTAGGATTACAGGCTTGAGCCACCGCGCTCAGCCAATATGAGAAAACTTTTAACAGATTCTGATGAAAGAAATCAAAGAGCTAAGTAAATGGAGAGGTAGTCCACGCTCATAGATAGTAAGACTCAATACTTTCAGGATGTCAGATTTCCCAACTAGATCTATAGATTCATTGCAATTCCAGTCAAAATTCCAGCAAGGTATTTTGTAACTATCGCAAAAATGATTCTAAAGTTTATGAGGAGACACAAAAGACCCAGGATAGTCAACATGATATAGAAGGAGAAGAAGAAAGTTGAAGGACTGCCACCACCTGACTTTAAGACTTACTATAAAGCTACAGTAATGAGACAGTGTGATATTGGCAAAAGAATAGACACAAAGATCATTGGAACAGAAAAGAGAACCCATAAATAAATCCACAGAAATATAGTCAACTGATCTTTGACACAGAAGCCAAAACAATACAATGGAGCTAAGATAGTTTTTTCAACAAATGGTGCTGGAATAATTAGATATTCACATGCAAAAAAATAAATAAATAAATCCAGACAAAGTTCTTATCATGAAAATTTGCTCAGAATGAATCACAGACCTAAATGTAAAACAAAAAACTATAGAACTCCTGGAAGATAACACAAGGAAAAAAATCTAGATGACCCTGGGTATGACAATGATTTCATAGTTAGAGTGGCAAAGGCACTGTCCATGAAATAAAAGTTTGGTAATCTGGACTTCATTAAAATTAAAAACTTCTACTCTTCAAAAGACAATGTCAAAGGAATAAGAAGACAAGCCACAGACTGAGAGAAAATATTTTCAAAAGACACATCTAATAGAGGATTGTCATCCAAAAAAAACACAAAGAACTCTTAAAACTCAACAACAAGAAGATAAACAACCAAGTTAAAAAATGGAACAAAGACCTTGCAAACATCTCACTAAAGAAGATATACAGAATGCAAATAAGCATTTTTAAAAGTTCCACATTGGATATTACTGGAGAAATGCAAATTAAAGCAACGTTGAGATACTACTATACACCTATTAGAATGGCCAAAATACGGAACACTGACAATACCAAATGCCAGTGAGGATGTGAAGGCATGAGAAATATCATTCATTGATGATAGGAATGCAAAATAATACATCCACGCTGGAAGACAACTAAACTCTTATCGTATGATGCTCTTATCGTATGATCCAGCTCTTCTTAGTATTGTATTTACCCAAAATAGTTGAAAACTTACGTCTACACAAAGACCTGCATGTGGACATAACTTTATTAATAATTCCCTAAACTTGGAAGCAACCAAGATGTACTTCAGTGAGTGAATGGATAAATAAACTGGGATACATCCACACAGTGGCATAACATTCAGTGCTAAAAAGAAAGGAGGTATCAAGCCATGAAATGACATAAAGGAACCTTAAATGCATATTTCAAAGTGAACAAAGTCAGTCTGAAAAGGTTACATATTGTATGATTATAGCTACATGGCATTCTGGAAAAGACAAAACTATGGAGACAGTAAAAATATCGGTGGTTTCTAGGAATTAGGAGGGGGAGAGAAAGCTGAATAGGCAGAGCACAGAGGATTTTTAGGTCAGTGAAACAGTTTGCTGTCTGCATATGACACTATATTGCTTCATACATGTTGTCATTATACATTTGTCCAGACCCATGGAATGTGCAATACCAATAGCGAACCCTAATGCAAACCATGGTTTTTGGGTGATGATATATCAATCAAGGTTTATCAGTTTTAACAAATGTGCCACTCTGGTGGTGGATGTTGATAATGGGGGAGGTTGTGAATGTGTGAGGTACACGGGAAATCTGTGAACCTTCTGCTGTGAACTCCTCTTAAAAAGTTTTTTTAAAAAATCAAATAAATACGTAAACAAAGACTTTAAATACAGATAGGAAAAGAGAAAGAGAGAAAAAAAGGACTGTTTTCCCTTTCAATGCTAAGTGGGTCTTGACAGGACAAATTTATTTTAACAAAGCTTTCAGCTGGTAGCCATTATGCCCTTAGAAATGTGATTTTTCGATTGGGAATATATCAGTCCTACATTATCGCTCCTGAGAACAGCTCCTTTTCTTTATAAGTATTTGCCTAGTGTGTTGACAGAAATAATCAAGTGTAAACATTGGGCACTTTGTAAAAGAGAGAGACATCAGCAAGATAATAGAAAAGGAGGTTCCTTGGCTGCCATCTTCCCAAACCAACAATGACTTCACAGCCACTCATGAGCACAAGTGCCTTTGTAGACGCCCTGGGATTCAGGTAGGAGTAAGTGAAATGCCAGTAGAACCCAATATCTAGTAGGTTCCTTTTGAGAGGGTAGACCTGCACCCAGGTAGCAGAATCACAGACTGTGATTTGGGCTGCAGACCAAGAAATGGCCCTGTTTCCCCAAGGGCTTTACTACAGCCCCATTTGGCCTTGGTTTTGCTACCAAAACCATCTACCAAGAGGCCCAAAAAGAGTCACACATACGCTAGTGTCTCGAGAGACAGGCCATTGACCTCCATCTCAGCTGTGGATCCTAAAACACCTCTGTGACTGACCCTAGCCCCTATTAGCTGTATTCCAACATCAGTCCTGCTTGCACAAGCACCCAGAGGGAGACACAGCTGGAGAGTCTCTAAGGCAGGCTTGCCAACCCCAGGTCCACAGCAGATCTTGAAACAGCCTCGAACATAACCCCCTGCCCCTCTTACTGAGGTCTGAGAGCAGTCTGGCAACCCAGTGACCTGGAGGGATGCCTGCCTTCTTGTGCCCCAGGAGGCAGACCAGCTGACCTACATCCCACAGCAGATCCAGAAGGGACCCCAAATCTTGTCCCCAGCCCCTCATAGCCAGGCTTGAGGGCAGTCCTGCCTGCCTCCATGTCCGGAGCCATGAGACCCGGAAATTGCCACGGCTTCTGTTGCTTAAGCTCCGTATCATCAGAGACAAGATGGCGTATTTCCGGGTTCTTCATTAACAACTTTTCCCGCGCGCACCAACCTTTTTTGCGCCCAGGAAGATATGCAGCCTACAACGCAGGCGCAATTCCGTGCCCAGGAAAAATAGCAATTAATGGCACATGCGCAATTGTAATTTGAGAAAACCCAGCCCCCCGTCACCGCCCTGGCCCAACCTCTTCCCCTGCCAGCCTATATAAGGCATTGCACTGCCACCATTAAATGAGACTTGATCAGGCTATTTGTCTTGTCTCCATTTCTCGTGTTTTCTTGTCTCCTCCATTCCCACTCCCCCTTCCAGGGTCCGTTCGACTGTCCTGCAGGTCAGGACACCTCCAGTCTCCAGAACCCTGAGAGAAATATGCTTATCAGTGCCCTAGCAGGCTGACCTGCTGTCTTCAGTTCCACTGCGGACCTTGAGAGGACCTTATAAATCAGCTACAGCCCCTTTCAGCTGTGGTCTGAAAGCAGACCTGTCTGCTCACCCAGGGATAATCTGGGGGACATGTCCATCCATTACTCCAGAGATAGGCTAGAAGTTTTCAATCTCAGCTATGGAAACTTAAGTAGACTTTGTGACTTGGTTCTAGCTCCTCTCGGGGGCCAACTAAACAAATAAATGCTGATATTTCCTGAGCACAGGCACATGCGTGTCTTCCAGTTTTCAAGTTTCTATAAAATCAGTACACTCCTATGATGGATGGTAAACGTCAAAACATTCCGTACGGATTATGTGTCTATCATCAACTCTGTTGAGAAACAAAAATGTAGTATTTTATTTTTTATTAAACTTACATTTTCTCTTTTCAAAGTTATTAATACTAAAAGAGTAGATTGCAAAATGTAAAAGCAAACATTAAAAGAATTTTAGTTGTAGATATATCCCTATCCTGAATGACAAAACCCCTGTAGGAAAAGTCAGTCTATTCTGTACACGGAGACAAGAGGATACTCAGTCTCAGTCTCAGTCTCCCTCACATATTTTAGGGACCTTAGGAGAAAATTTCCCTGGGTTCTCATGGACCTTGGCCTGGCATGACTGGTTGGCATGCCACATGGCTTGCACAAGGCAGGGCTAGATACTTCTCTCACCAGCACCCAAGACCAGAAAGAAGAAATCTTCCTTAGCCACTCATGGCTGAGTGTTGGTTTTGTCAGGGACTGCTAACTTGTGGCATTGAAAGGGGGATGCTAGTTACTTTGCAACCAGAAAGGGTCAGGGAAAGAAAGATAAATCGTCACTGGTCATCTTTCATATATAATCGCACGACAAGAGAGTCTTCTGCTTTCTGCATGTGCTTCTCACATACTAGAACACAGGACCACAGCAAAGCTTGAATCGTGAAGGAAATGTCTTCAAAGCCTGGTCTGGATTCTTTCAATGCAAACATTAATACTTCCATGTTTAAAAATGAACTAATCTGGGAAAAACCCGAGAGTCAATGAGAGGTCAGAACAGAACTTGCAGGTGTAGCAGGAGTGCCCTCAGGGCCCAGCATCATTTCCAGCCTGTGGTAGCTGGGCAGCGACACCACTACATCGCTTCAGATTTTAAACTCCATGAGCTGGGCTTCTCTCTAACAGGCCACATGTGCCCTGAACCCGCAGACCACGGGATATGGTCCAGATTCTCCTGCAGCCCTCTATGTGCATATAGCCAATGGGTTCAACATCACTGTGGTTAAGGTGACATTATATTTTTTTAAGCACTGTGGCTGTCGTACTTAAAAAGACAAACTCTGATGACATGACTAGTGTCATCCTTTGATTATAAGAGATGACTATTCATGAGCATGGTTGAAATGCAGCATATAAAATGGGAAAATAAGAGTGACCTTGATGAAGTTTAATATAAAATTTGACCTTCTTAGAAACCCACATACTTTCACATTGTATTTCAGTATTACATTTCTCATCTGTAGTAGGACTGCCTTTTTCAAAAAAAAAAAAAAAAAATGGAAATAGATTTGCAATGTCAAGACATTTTCTCCTGAACTTCTTTACGCTTTATACCCAGTCTGTAAATCTGAGCCCCAGAATCTCGTAAGTATGCTGGTGGTGTTTTCACAATAGGACCTACTAATTATAGATAGTTTTAGGGTTTTTTTCCTCAGGTAGACAACAGTCATCACATGTTAGAAAGGTTTTAGACTTTAGCAAGATTTTCAAGAAAGGACAACACTTTTACGTACCAAGATAAGAATAGAAAGATCTTAACTAGGGAAAGTTTCCACTGAATTCAAAATGTGACTTGGTTCTTCGATTACATTTTGGAGTTAGAATCAGGCTTCCTAAAAGCAGTACATTTTAAAAACATACAGATTTTTCTCATTGTCTCTGCTCCAGATTCTGAGTGTGTCTGACAGCGATACACCAAGACATCGCAATAAAGGCAACTGCAAAACTGCTTAGGATTGTCATTTAACTCCTAACTCAAAATATTGGGAAGCACAAACAATCGTGGTAGTAATGTGCACCAACTGTTGGCTATCAGTTTCCTGCCAGCTGGAGTGTTTTAAAAAATACAATGCTTCCCAAACGCATGCATACAAAATGGCAGATTACAGAAGAAATGTATAACTGCCATTTAGTTTACCCTATGAAGTAGTTGCCAAACAGGCTGTGAAAATCACAATTTCTTATAAAGAGAATTAGTTTGTAGAAAGAACGAACTCGGGATGATCCTGAGAAAGGCCTCTAAGTACTGGCTGCTCTGCATGTTTGTTTAACTCACCGTGTGGAGAGAAAGGGCCATGCAGTGTGCAAGACAACATGCTCCTTAGTGGAGAGGAAGCAAACCCAGCAACACTGTGGTGGGCAGAGTGGAAATGACCCTGAGGGAGGACAAGGTGTGGGTAAGAGGGAAAAGACTGCTGAAGGAAGAACACAGGTAGTGGGGATAAAGCATAGAATATTTAAGAAGGACAAAATATTGGGGAAAAGAATGGCAGAAATGACTAAAAGAGTGCCCGTAATGATTTTAAATTTGAGAAAAGTGACAGAAATGGCCAAAGATGCCAGAATAAAAGGATAAGATTGAGGTCACAGAGAACTCAACCATCTACCAGAAAATAATGTCCATTAGAGGCCACTAGGCTAGTGCCCTCCTTCCCAGTGACTGCCTCCTTTTCTAAGTCAAGGCTCTGTCCCACTTTAATGGTCAGAATTAAAGCTCTGACCTTCTTTACGCTTCCATCAAAGAAAAAAAATCCTTAAAAACTGTAATCACTAAAAATTCAACTTTCTGTGATCAAAGGAGAAAGAGAATCAGCTCTTACATCAACCATCAAAATGATATTAAGAGCTGAAAATAACCAAAGGAAAATTATCACAGTTTAGTGTGCTCTGCTACAGAGAAGAGTATGCCAGCAACTCATATGACAAATTTTCTTATTTGGTGGTTGAGAGCCTGGCCTAACAAATCTACTCTGGATTGTTCCACAGCTCCAAGTAAATTACATTTGGTACATGTTTAAATAAACTGTAAACTCATTTGAAAGTTACCGGAATGTAAGAAAGTATAAATTACAGTTTTGGGGAGCTATAGATTTGCATCATGTGGTGGTGTTTACCTTCTCTGTATTTTTTCTTCTTAAAGTTACAGATGCCTTTTTACTTTTAAACAAGCGTTTGCGAGCGGCTCAAGGAAGTATAACTCACTTTACTTCGTAGAAATATTATTACGGTTCAAGGCAAGGTGAGCTCTTCCCTATTTCTAATCTCTAGCTTTTCTTTCAATCTGAGCCCTAGAATCTTGTAAGTATGCTAGTGGTGTTTCACAATAGAACCTACTAATTATAGATAGTTTTAGGGTTTTTTCCTCAGGAAGACAACAGTCATCGCATGTTAGAAAGGTTTTAGACTCAAGCAAGATTTGCCAGAAAGAACAGCACTTTTAAGCACCAAGATAAGAACAGAAAGATCTTAACTAGGGAAAGTTTCCACTGAACTTTGTTTGGCAGGAATTTTACAAATCTGACCTACAGAACTGGTTTCCGCTGAACTTTGCTTTGCAGGAATTTTACAAATCTGAACTACAGAACTAGTTCTATACAAGGTGGACTAAGACCAATGTCTATTCCTTATTCAAAGAAATAAATAATGCAGAATGCTCACTGTACATAGGATTTATCCAGAGTGGCTGTATTCTTTCTCTAAATTGATCAATCAATTAACATATCACATTTTTTTCCCATTTTCGATGAACCTTGGCAATGAGATTATTTTCCAACCATTCACTTTGAATTGTTTTTATTATGATAAAAGTCCATGAATTGTATTTATTATGATAAAAGTCATATTAAGTAAGAACAATTAAGAAGTCTTCACCTAGACCAATAAATTTTAGTTTGTCTTAAATCTCACTCGTGGGTTTTTTTTTAATAAAAAATAAAATCTGCTGCTTTGAAAGCTGTTCTTGAAATATCTGCTCCTAACTTTGGTGAGAAAAACCCACATTCTCAGGGCCTATGCAGTTCACCCCACATTCTGCCAGTGAGCAGAGGCCGCAGGCTGTGCACATGCTGTGGGGAACAGGGGGAAAAAATCACTTCTTTCCAGTCTCTAAGATTTTGATCTCACCCGTAGGACTTGGTCTTGTCTAAATATTTTCATTTAAGCAGTAGAAAGTCAGAAAATCTGGAGAATATATTAAACATTTCCAACCTTTACATTACCCAGTTATTTCACTCTAATTGTGGTAAATGCAGACTTCATCTAAACATGATTCAACTCATAAAACATTTACAATATTCTTTTGCTTTTTTTTATATGGTGAGTAGGATATAATCCTTTGCTTTTGCTTGAAAGATTTCTACATGAAATGGTTTTCTTTTTTTTTTTTTTTTGAAGAATCGTCATTCTCCTCATCATTAATTTCAAATGTTTCAGTATTTTATTCCCCCTTCAAATAGCAAAAGAATCCTATCTATTTAATATATTAAGATTTGTGGTCAGGCCCACTGGCTCATGCCTGCAGTTCCAGCACTTTGGGAGGCTGAGGTGGGAGACTCAACTGAGGTCAGGAGTTCAAAACCAGACTGGCCAGCATGGTAAACCCCACCTCTACTAAAAATACAAAAATTAGTGGGGCATGGTGGCAGGTTCCTGTAATTCCAGCTACTCAGGAGGCTGAGGCAGGAGAATTGCTTGAACCCGGGAGTGGGCAACAAGAGTGAAATGCCATCTCAAAAAAAAAAAAAAGTGAAAGAAAGAAAAGAAAGAAAAACATAATGTAAGTAATTTTTATTCCAAAGCAGTACTTATTTTGCACAAAATGCTGCTCTGTATCTAGTTATGTCATACTATTCATTTGATACAGCATTTGCCGTATGAAACATCATACACTTATCCAAAGACAGGAGGGTCAATGGAGGATGACCCGTCACCTAAGCTGGAAATGGTATTCTCTTCTTATGGATTCCAAAAAGGAAAAATAAAAGCATGGACAGCAGAAACAAAGAACAGTAGCAATACGAGAGAGAAAACATTGGTGGAAGAGATAATTTCAGCTTAGGCCTTTAGTGCCTTACAAACAAAAAGATGCATGAACTGCTGCAGAAGACAAGTATTATGGTTTCCTGACTCCTGCCTCTACCTGGAACTTCTGCAAATCTGGACTCCCAAGGGTAAGTCTCTCTTCTCCCTCCTCCAGACAGAGCAGCTGCAACTCTGAGTGGTAAACAAAGGCAACGGCAGGGTTCACAGTCTAGGGGGTAAAGTGAGAATATCAGTTTGGGGGAGGCAAGTTTGTGGCACACCTCACCAAGTGAGATCTTGTACCAGCAAAGTTGCGTTGCTCAATGGTCGTGAATTTACCCCCACACTATGGGCATTGGCCAGATTATCTCAAACGTTTCCTCCAAGGTTCAGAGCCTCTATTGCTCACTGATGGACCAGAGACTCCTGGTTAAGAAGGCACTAACTTCATGTTCCCCTTCATTAAAATGATGATGATTCTGACCAGATTTCTCTGAGGTGCTTTTGTTTCACACTGATGGATCAAAACTCTTTCCTCCCTTTAATATCAGGTCTTGGAGCAGCTGCAGAAAAAGAAGATTGGCTTAAAGAAAAAGGACTGCCTGGACTGGTAAACCATAGGGTGGCTGTCAAGGTTGTGGGCAAAAAGGAAATGGTCAGGTCAGTTTGTGCAGAGACTGGCTAAAAAGTTGTGTGTTTAAGTCAAAACAAGGGCGCAGACCCCACGAGATGAGCACAATAAACAGTTTCCTGACCAAGAATCATGGGCAGGCCCAGGAAATGGAGAATCCTGGCTCTCCACTGGGGAACTCAGGGACAGTGGTGCTAGCACAGTGGGTTGGGTAAGCAGAGTTAGTAGCTCTGGAACTCAGGCCCAGAGACAGACTAACAGGAATGAAGGCCAACCTATTTCAATTTACTATTGCCATGTAAAAGTAACCACAAACACAGAGGCTTCAAGTAACACCCTTTATTTATTATCTCAGTTTCTGCAGGTCAAAAGTACAGACTCAGTGTCAGGGTCTCACAAGACTGAATGAGAGATGTTGGCCAGGCTTAACTGGGACTCTGGGTTTTCTTTCTAGATCATGTGGTTGTTGGCAAAATTCAGTTCCTTATAGCTGCAGGTCCCCACTTTCTTTTGAGCCACGAGCCGGGTAAGAGGGAAAAGACTGCTGAAGGAAGAACACAGGTAGTGGGGATAAAGCATAGAATATTTAAGAAGGACAAAATATTGGGGAAAAGAATGGCAGAAATGACTAAAAGAGTGCCCGTAATGATTTTAAATTTGAGAAAAGTGACAGAAATGGCCAAAGATGCCAGAATAAAAGGATAAGATTGAGGTCACAGAGAACTCAACCATCTACCAGAAAATAATGTCCATTAGAGGCCACTAGGCTAGTGCCCTCCTTCCCAGTGACTGCCTCCTTTTCTAAGTCAAGGCTCTGTCCCACTTTAATGGTCAGAATTAAAGCTCTGACCTTCTTTACGCTTCCATCAAAGAAAAAAAAATCCTTAAAAACTGTAATCACTAAAAATTCAACTTTCTGTGATCAAAGGAGAAAGAGAATCAGCTCTTACATCAACCATCAAAATGATATTAAGAGTTGAAAATGACCAAAGAAAAATTATCACAGTCTAGTGTGCTCTGCTACAGAGTTAAGAGTATGCCAGCAACTCATATGACAAATTTTCTTATTTGTTTCTATGAATCCGAATGCTTTACATAACTTACGTAAGTAAAATTATACATTATTTGTCATTTTCTAACTGGCCCATTTCACTTGGGATAATATCTCCAAGGCTCAGCTATGTTGTAGCATGCAAGAGAGTGACCTTACTTTTTAAGACTGGATGATATTCCATGGTATGTATATACCTCATTTTGCTTTTTCATTCATCCACTCATGGACTTTGAGCTGCTTTCACATTTTAGCTTTTGTGAATAATGCTACTAGGAAGATGGATGCACAAATATCTCTTTGAGACTTTGCTTTCAACTTTTCTTAGTATATACTAGCACCCAGGTTTCCACTTTCTCAATTTCTCCACATCTTTGTCAACACTTGATTTTTATTATTGTTAGATAACCAAAGTAGCCATCCTAATAGGTGTGAGATGATATCTCATATGGTTTTGGTTGTATTTCTCTAATGGTCAGTGATGTTGAGTATCTTTTCCTATGTTTGTTCACCACTTCCATGTCACTGGAGAAATATATATCTAGTTTAATTCATTTGTCAATTTGTAAATTGGCTTGGTTTTTGTTGTTGAGTTGTAGAAATTCTTCACATATCCTGGATATTACTCTAACCCTTGATCAGATACAGAGTTTGCAGATGTTTTTCCCATTATGTAAGTTACCTTTTCACTCTGTTGACTGTGCCTTTTGATGCACAGAAATTTAAACATTTAATGTAGTCTCATTTGTTTATTTTTGCTTTTATTGCCTATGCTTCAGGTGTCATCTTCAATAATTGATTGCCATGTCCAACGTTATGATGCTTTTCCCTTATGTTTACATCTAGGAATTTTATTGTTGTTGTTCTTATGTTTATGTCTTTAATTCATTTTGAGTTAATCTTTTTATAAGGAGAAATATATAGGCCCAACTTTATTCTTTGCATGTGAATATCCAGTTTTCCCACCCCCATTTTGTTATGGAGACTATTGTTCCCTTTTGGGTGATTTTGACACTGTTATCTAAGATTACTTAATCAGACACATAAGGGAGTATTTCTGGGCAGTCTATTCTATTCCACTGGTCTATTGTCTGTCTTTATGCTGGTAGCACACTGTTTTGACCACTGTAGTTTTGTAATATATTTTGAAATCACTAAGTATAAGAACTTAGCTTTTTTCCCAAAATTGTTTTGGCTATTTGGAATCTCTTAAGTCTCCATATGACTTTTGGTATTTTTTTTTATTATTATTTCTGCAAAAAACAAGTCATTTTTTCCTAGGGATTACATAGAATCTGTAGATCATTGTGATTAGTGTTGGCAAATTAACAATATATTTTTCTTTTTTTATTATTTTATTTGCTTATTTTTCTTTTTTATTTTTACTTTATGGTCCAGGATACATGTGCAGAATGTGCAGATTTGTTACATAGGTATACATGTGCCATGGTGGTTTGCTGCACCTCTCAACCCATCACCTAGGTTTTAAGCCTCAAATGCATTAGGTATTTGTCATAATGCTCTCCTGCTCCTTGTCCCCCACCCCCAGACAGGCCCTGGTGTGTGTTGGTCCCCTCCCTGTGTCCATGTGTTCTCATTGTTCAACTCTCACTTTTAAGTGAGAACATGCAGTGTTTGGTTTTCTGTTCCTGTGTTAGTTTGCTGAGGATGATGGCCTCCAGCTTCATCCATGTCCCTGCAAGGGCATGATCTCATTCTTTATTATGGCTGCATGCAGTATTCCATGGTGTATATGTATTACATTTTCTTTATCCAGTATATCATTGATGGACATTTGGGTTGGTTCCATGTCTTTGCTATTGTAAATAGTGCTGCAATAGACATACATGTGCAAGTGTCTTTATAGTAGAATGGTTTATATTCCTTTGTGTATATACCCTGTAACAGGATTGCTGGTGCAAATGGCATTTCTGGTTCTAGATCCTTGAGGAATTGCCATACTATCTTCCACAGCGGTTGAACTAGTTTACTTTCTCACCAACTGTAAAAGTGTTCCTATTTCTCCACAGCCTTGTCAACATCTATTGTTTACTGACTTTTTAATAATTGCCATTCTAACTGGCCTGAGATGGTATCTCATTGTGGTTTTGATTTGCATTTCTCTAATGATCAGTGATGATGAGTTTCTTTTCATATATTTGTTGGCCACATAAATGTCTTCTTTTGAGAAGTGTTTGTTCATAACCTTTGCCTACTTTTTGATGGTTTTTTTTTCTTGTAAATTTGTTTAAGTTTCTTATAGATTCTGGATAGTAGATCTTTGTCAGATGGGTAGATTGCAAAAATTTTCTCCCATTCCATTGGTTGCCAGTTCACTCTGATGATAGTTTTTTAGCTGTGCAGAAGCTCTTTAGTTTAATTAGATCTCATTTGTCAATTTTGGATTTTGCTGCAATTGTTTTTGGTGTTTTTGTCATGAAGTCTTTGCCTATACCTATGTTCCTAATGGTATTGCCTAGGTTTTCTTTGAGGGTTTTTATGGTTTTGGGTTTTACATTTAAGTCTTTAATCCATCCTGAGTTAATTTTTGTATAAGTTGTAAGGAAGGAGTACAGTTTCAGTTTTCTGCTTATCGCTAGCCAGTTTCCCCGGCACCATTTACTAAATAGGAAATCCTTTCCCCATTGCTTGTTTTTGTCAGGTTTGTCGAAGATCAGATGGTTGTACATGTGTGGTATTATTTCTGAGGTCTCTGTTCTGTTCCATTGGTCTATATATCTGTTTTGGTACCAGTACCATGCTGTTTTGGCTACTGTAGCCTTGTAGTGTTGTTTGAATTTAGGTAGTGTGATGCCTCTGATTTTGTTCTTTTTGCTTAGGATTGTCTTGGCTGTACGAGATCTTTTTTGGTTCCATATGAAATTTAAGTAGTGTTTTCTAATTCTGTGAAGAAAGTCAATGGCATTGAATCTATAAGCTACTTTGAGTGGTATGGCCATTTTCACAATATTGATTCTTCCTATCCATGAGCATCGAATGTTTCTTCATTTGTTTGTGTCCTTATTTCCTTGAGCAGTGGTGTGTAGTTCTTGAAGAAGTCTTTCACGTATCTCATTAGCTGTATTCCTACGTATTTTATTAGTTTTGTAGCAATTGTGAATGGGAGTTCATTCATGATTTGGCTCTCTGCTTGTCTATTGTTGGTACATAGGAATGCTAGTGATTTTTGCATACTGATTTTGTATCCTGAGACTTTGCTGAAGTTGCATATCAACTTAAGGAGTTTTGGGGCTGAGATGATGGGGTTTTCTAAATATAGAATCATATGATCTGCAAACAGAGACAATTTGACTTCCTTTCTTCCTATTTGAATATGTTTTTTTTCTTTCCCTTGCCTAACTGTCCTGGCCAGAACTTCCAATACTATGTTGTATAGGAATGGTGAGAGAGGACATCCTTATCTTGTGCTGGTTTTCAAAGTGAATGCTTCCAGCTTTTGCCCATTCAGTATAATATTGGTTATGGGTTTGTCATAAATAGCTCTTATTATTTTTGAGATACATTCCATCAATACCTAGTTTCTTGAGAGTTTTTAACATGAAGGGATGTTGAATTTTATTGAAGGTCTTTTCTGCATCTACTTAGATAATCATGTGTTTTCTTTTTCATTGGTTCTGTTTATGTGATGAATTACATTTATTGATTTTATATGTTGAACTAGCCTTGCATCCCAAGGATGAAGCCGACTTGATTGTGGTGGATAAGGTTTTTGATGCGCTGCTGGATTTGGTTTGCCAGTGTTTTATTGAGGATGTTCTCATCAATGTTCATCAGGGATATTGGCCTGAAGGTATCTTTTTTGATGTGTCTCTGCCTGGTTTTGTATCAGGATGATACTGATCTCATAAAATGAGTTAGGGAGGAGCAGTCCCTCCTTTTCCATTGTTTGGAATAGTTTCAGAAGGAATGGTACCAGCTCCTCTTTTTACCTCTGGTAGAATTTGCCTGCGAATCTGTCTGGTCCCAGGCTTTTTTTTTTGGTTGGTAGGCTATTAATTAATGCTTCATTTTTAGAACTTATTATTGGTCTACTCAGGGATTTGACTTCTTCCTGGTTTAGTCTCAGGAGGGTGTGTGTGTCCAGGAATTTATCCATTTCTTCTATATTTTCCAATTTATTTCCATGGAGATGTTTATAGTATTCTCTGACAGTCATTTGTATTTCTGTGGGATCAGTGGTTATATCCCCTTTATCATTTTTTATTGTATTTATTTGATTCTTCTCTCTTTTCTTCATTATTAGTCTAGCTAGTGGTCTATTTTGTTAAGCTTTTCCAAAAAAACATTTATGAATTTTCAAAAGGCCATTTATGTTCCTGTCTAAACTGGTTATTCTAGTTAGCAGTTCCTGTAACCTTTTATCAAGGTTTTTAGCTTCTTTGCACTGGATTAGAACATGCTCCTTTAGCTCAGAGGAATTTTTTTATTACCCACCTTCTGAAGCCTACTTCTGCCAATTCGTCAATCTCATTCTCCATCCAGTTTTGTGCCCTTGCTGCAGACGTGTTGCAATCATTTGGAGGAGGAGAAGCATTCTGGCTTTTGGAATTTTCCTCATGTCCATGGATTTATCTACCTTTGATCTTTGAGGCTGATGATCTTTGGATGGGGTTTTTGTTGCGGGGTCTTTTTTGTTGATGTTTTTATTGTTGTTGCTTTCTATTTGCTAGTTTTTCTTCTAGCAGTCAGGCCCCTCTTCTGTAGGTCTGCTGCAGTTTGCTGGAGTTCCACTCCAGACCCCATTCCCCTGGGTATCACCAGTGGAGGCTGTAAAACAGCAAAGATTGTTGTCTGCTCCTTCCTGCAGAAGCTTCATCCCAAAGGGGCACCAGACTGATGCCAGCTGAAGCTCTTCCGTATGAGGTGTCTGTCAACCCATTCCGAGGTCTCTCCCAGTCAGGAGGCATGGAGGTCAGGGACCCACGTGAGGTGGCAGGCTGTCCCTTAGAAGAGCTTGTGTGTTGTGCTGGGAGGATCAGGCACCCTCTGCAGAGTCAGCAGGTAGGAAAGATTAAGTCCACTGAAGCTGCCACCACAGCCACTCCTCCCCGTAGGTGCTCTGTCCCAGGGAGATGAGAGTTTTACCTGTAAGCCCCTGACTGGGGCTGCTGCATTTCCTGCAGAGATGCCCTGCCCATTGAGGAGGAATCTAGAGAAGCAGTCTGGCCACAGCTGCTTTACAGTGCTGTGGTGAATTCCGCCCAGTCCAAACATCCCAGTCTCCTTAGCATTGTCAGGGAAAACCACCTATTAAAGACTCATGAAAAGCAGTTGCCCCTCCCTCAACCAAGTTCTATCATCCCAGGTTGACTCCTGACTGCTGTGCTGGCAGTGAGAATTTCAAGTCAGTGGTTCTTAGCTTGCTGTGCTCCATGGGAGTGGGACCCACTGAGCAAGACCACTTGGCTCCCTGGCTTCAGGCCCCTTTCCAGGGCAGTGGATGGTTCTCTTGTCTCACTGGAGTTCCAGGTGCTGCTGGAGCACAAAAAAACTCCTGCAGCTTGATTCCTGCTCAAGGAGCTGCCCAGTTTTATGCTTGAAACCCAGGGCCCTGGTGGTGTAAGCTCATGAGGGACTCTCCTGTTCTGTGGATCGTAAAGTTCCATGGGAAAAGCCTAGTACCCAGGGCAAGTAGCACAGTCCCTCACTGCTTCCCTTGGCTAGGGGAGGGAGGTCCCCTGGCTCCGTGCACTTGCTGGGTGAAGCAATGTCCCACTCTGCTTCTGCTCACTCTCCGTGGGTTGCACCCACTGCCTAACCAGTCCCAATGAGATGAACTGGGTACCTCACTTGGAGATGCAAAAATCACCCACATTCTGTGTTGGTCTCCCTGCGAGCTGCAGACCACAGCTGTTTCTCTTATGCCATCTTGGCCCCTCACTCAGCATATTACCAATATTAAGTCTTGCAATCCAGATACATAAGATGTCTTTTAGTTTAATTGTCTTTAATTTCTTTCAATAATGTTTTATAGTTACAGCATACAAGTCTTTTACTTTCTTGGCTAGGTTTATGTCTAACTATTTTATTCTCTTTGTCATTATTGTAAATGAAATTGTTTTCTTAATTTCCTTTTCAAGTTGTTCATCGTTAGTGAATAGAAATGCAACTGATTTTTGCATGTTGATTTTGTATCCTAATATTTTGCTGAATGTATTAGTTTTAAAAGGCTTATGGTGAAATTTTAGGTGTTCTACATGTAAGATTATGTCCTCTATGAATAAGGATAATTTTCCTTCTTTCTTTACAATTTGGAGGACTTTTATTTATTTTTCTTGCTTAATTATGCCGGCTGGGGCTTCTAGTACTGTGTCAAACAGAAGTGGCAGAGTGGCATCCTTCTTTTGTTCTTCATCTTAGAGAATGGCTTTTAATCTTTCACCATTGAGTGTGATGTCAACAGTGGACTTTTCATATATGACATTTATAATGTTGAGGTAGTTTTCTTTAGTTTCTAGTTTTTTGAGAGTTTTTTAAAATCATGATCACGTGGTTTTGTCCTTCATTCTGTTAATGTAACGTGTTACACTGATTGATTTTCATATGCTGAATCATTCTTGCGTTGCAGCAATAAATTCCACTTGGTCATGCTATATAATTCTTTTACTGATTTGTTGAATGTGGTTTGCTAATATTTTGCTGAGGATTTTTGCATCAATATTCATCAGGGATATTGGTTTGCCTTCTTTTTTCCTTATTATATCTTGGTCTGCCTTTAGCATTAAGGCAATGCTGGCTTTACAGAATGAGTTTGGGAGTGTTTCTTTCTCTTCAATTTTTTGAAAAAATTTCAAGAGGATTGGCATTTTTTGTTATAGAGACACTTTAAATGTTATATTTCATAGAATTGTCCAGTAAACTCACCTGGACTTGGGCTTTTCTTTGTTGGAATGCTTTTGAGTCAATCTCCTCACTCATTACTGGGCTGTTTACATTTTCCATTTCTTCATGATCCAGTCTTAGCAGGTTGCATATTTCTATGAATTTATTCATTTTTGTAGGTTACACATTTGTTGGTGTACAATTGTATTCTCTTATAATCTTATCTATTTATGTGGTATCAGTTATAATGTCCTTTCATTTTTTATTTTACTTACTTGAGTCTTCTCTTTTATTCTTGGTTAACTTAGCTAAGGTTTCGTCAATTTGCTGATCTCTTTAAAAAAACAACTTTTAGTTTTCACTTTTTCCTATTTTTTTCTATTCTCTATTTTGTTTATCTTTACTCTAATTTTATTATATCCTTTCTTCTGCTCGTTTTGGTTTTAGTTTGTTCTTCTTTTTCTGTTTCTTTGAAGTGTAAATTTAAATTGTTGATTTGAGGTTTTTCTTTTTAAATGTAAATATTTACCACTATAAACTTCTCTCTTAGTATTGCTTTTGCTTGCTTCTGTAAGTTTTGATTTGTTGTGTTTTTGTTTACATTTGTCTTAAGATATTCTGTAATTTCCCATGTGATTTTTTTTTTTTTGACCCATTGGCTATTAAAGAGTGCGTTTTCAGTTTTTTTCTGGTATTGATTTCCAGTTTCATTCCACTGTAATGAGAAAAGATACTCTCTTTGATTTTCATCTTTTAAGTTTGTTAAGACCTGTTTTGTGGACTAACATGTGATCTATGCTGGAGAAAGTTCCATGTGTGCTTGACAAGAATGTTGATTCCTTTGTTGTTGTGCACTGTTCTGTCTAAGGCCATCAGGTCCAATTAGTCTATAGTGTTGCTCAAGTACTCCATTTTCTTATTGATCTTCTGTCTTGTTTTCTCATTCATTATTGAAAATAGTGTATTGAAGTTGTCTACTATTATGCTACAATTTCTACCTTCAATTCTATTAATGTTTGTATCATGTATTTAGGAGCTCTGATGTTTAGTGCATAAACAGCCACCAAATACCTTCAGGCATCATGGCTCAGATTGTTCTTAACCTAAGCAATGTGAAAAAAAAAAAAGCAATTAAATTAACTAGATTTTCCTCCTCACTCTCCAAAAAGAGAAGAAAAAGACATCTGTACAGCAGAAATAATTTGTAGAACCAATATTGAAAAGACAAGGATTTATTCAGCTTTTTCCTTTGGAGAATTTGTCAATTCTAAAAAGAGTTTTTAAGAGGTTCAGTGGCTAAGTAGTTTCCAGCTGAAAAAGCAACAATTGTAGTTCAAGACCAGGTGTAGTGGCCCACACCTGTAATCCCAACACTTTGGGAGGTTGAGGCAGGGGGATTCCTTGGGCCCAAGAGTTCAAAACCAGCCTGGGCAGCATAGTTACACCTCATCTCTACAAAAAGTCAAAAAATGAGGCAGGAAAATTGCTTGAGCCTGGGAGGTTGAGGCTGAAAGGCTTTACTCTAGGAGTATAAGAAAACCAGAAATTAAAAAAAAAAAAAACCTCTTCCCAGCAAGGACCAGAGTCCACCTTAGTCAACTCAAGTATTAACTAGATTAAGATAATACAGGGTGTCATACATGCATACATACAACCTAAATGTCTACTTAGAGCAAAAGTAAAAACTCTCTAAAGGAAACAAGATCATTCAGAAGCTCAAATTGCCTCTAGAATTTTCATATACAAAGTCTGGCATTCAATTAAAAAAACACAAGATAGAGCAAGAACAAGAAAACAAGATAATAGAAATCAAGAGGAAAAGCAGACTATAGAAAGATATTCATAAAAATTTAGGCAATGAGATTATCAGAAAAGAGCATAAAACAAAGTATGTTCAAGAATATGTTGAACATATTCATTACCTATCTTTTGGATAGGTAATGAAAATTATTTTAAAAGATTAAATAAAATTGTTGGACAAAAGAAATTCAGTAATTGAAACTCTTGAATTCAGAATTCATTGGTCAGATTTAAAATCATATTAGACATGCCTCAAGTGTGAAAGTTCTATAATATCTGTAGTTGAGTCCCAGAAAGAAAGGAACAAATGAATGGATCAAAGCAACATATAAGTAATGACTGAGAATTTTCCAAAACTAATATCAAGATATCAAGCAACGAATTCAAAAATTTTATCAATCCCAAGTAAGTTGCACATACACGGCAACAATCAAAAAGCAAAAGAGCTATACTTACGCATATCCTAGTAAACCTGTGAGAACTAAAGACATATTAAAAAATATAAAAGCAACCAATGAAAAAGACACTCTCCTTTAAAAGAGCAACAATAGGACTCATCTAACTTCTCAACAGAAAACCAGGAAGCCAGAAGAAAATAAAATATCTTCAAGCTATTGAAAACAATAGCTGCCAATCTAAAATCCTACATCCCGTGAAAACAACTCTTAAAATTGAAAATGGAATAGGAACACTTTCAGACAAGCAAAAAGTAAAATAATTTGTCATCAGCAGACCTGCACTAATGGATGTATTAATGATGAAAATTCAGACAGAAGGAAAATAATCCCAGATGGCAGCTCAGAGATGCAATGAAAATCAACAGAATGGATAAATATGTGTAAAAATCTATATGCATGTTAGAAAATATAAAAATAGTAACATTGAGGAGTTCAAATTATAAAATAATTCAAGTACAGAAATAATAAGTTGGTAGAAGAGAGTAAATGTGGTTAAGTTTATCAAGGACCTTGTATTTTCAAAATGTCATGAAAGTATATGTGGCAATCCCTGAGTTAACCACTAACATAGTAAAATGATGTATACCTTTTAAGTCAATAGAGCTAGAATGGAGAAAAAATGATTAAAATACTTAAATAGCCTAAAATAAGCAAAGAATGAGAGAAATATATTGAATAGGTGGGACAAACGACATATATAAAGATGGAGGATTTAAAACCAAATGTGTGGAGTTTTTTGTTTTGTTTATTTTATGTTTTCAAGATGATGTACAAAAGGCAGTGTTCATGTGCCTTTCCCACTTAAAAGGACAGAACCGTGGGTATAGATTCACACTGTGAATTTTTTTTTTCCAGAACCAACACAGGAACTTAACAGGAAAACAGAAAGAATCCACAGACACTTTGAAAGAAGAAGTAGGTTGCAGCCTACTCTGTGAGACAGGTGAAAATTTGTCAGTTCCCAGAATGTGAGAGAAGGAAAGCCTGCCTCCAGGTACACATCTCCATGTGGAATCTGAAAATCCAGTCCAAGGGAGAAGGCCTTAACCCTACCCAGAGCTGGAACAGATTTAGGAAGCTGCATGAAATATAAAATTAGAAGCAGCAGCAGGAAGTGCCTTGTAGGCATTCCCAGTCTCCAGCATAAACTGAGGAAAGCCATTCCTGACTGTATCTCACAGGGGCCCTCAGAGAAGTTAGCCAATGAGCTCAGAGAGGGGTTGCAGGGTGAAAGAAGCTCCCAGCTGAACCTTGCAGTATGATCTCAAGTGGGGATGAACTCCCATGACCATTGGGAAAACTTTTCTTTACATTGACTTAGGCGAAGAATTCATGACTAAGACCCCAAAAGCAAACGCAACAAAAAGAAAAATAAATCAATGGGACCTAATTAAACTAAAAAGCTTCTGCACAGCAAAAGTATAATCAGCAGAGTAAACAAACAACCTATGGAGTAGTGGAAAATATTCACAAACTGCATCTGACAAAGGGCTAGTATTCTGAATGAGAAAAAAACAAATGATCCTATCAAAAAGCGGGCAAAGGACATGAATAGACATTTCTCAAAAGAAGATACACAAATGGCCAATAAACATTAAAAAAAATGCTCAGCATCACTAATTACCAGAGAAATGCAAATTAAAACCATGATGAGATATAACCTTACTCCTGCAAGAATGGCCATAATTAAAGTAAAAAAAAATACTTGGTGGCACGGATGTGTTGAAAACAGAACATTTTTACCCTGCTGGTGGAAATGTAAATTAGTGCAACCAGTATGGAAAACATTATGGAGATTCCTTTAAGAACCAAATAGAACTACTATTGGATCCAGCAGTCATACTACTGGGCATCTCTCCAAAGGAAAAGAAGTTATTATATTAAAAAGACACCTGCACACATGTTTATAACAGCACAATTCACCATTGCAAAGATATGGAACCAACTTAAGTGTCCATCAACCAACAAGTGGATAAAGAAAATGTATATATACACCATAGAATACTACTTAACCACAAAAAGGAACAAAATAATGTCTTTTGCAGCAACTTTGATGGAGATTGAGCCCATTATTCTAAGTAAAGTAACTCAGGAATGGAAAGCCAAACATTGTATGTTCTCACTTCTAAGTAGGAGCTAAGCTATGAGAACGCAAAGGCATGAGAATGATATAATGGACTTTGGGGACTTAAGGGGAAGGGCTGCGGGGTGAGAGAGAAAAGACTACACATTGGGTACAGTGTACACTGCTCAGGCGATGGGTGCAGTAAAATCTCAGAAATCACCACTGAAGAACTCATCTATGTAACCAAAAACCACCTTTACTGCAAAAACTGTTGAAATAAAAAAGTAAAAATTTTAAAAACCCTACAAATGTGTGTTCTGTTGTTCAATTCAAATGGCATAAACATTCTAATTAGAGGACAAGGATATGAAATATGCACTTGCTTCTGCTTTCATATAAGATGGAATACTTCATGGCTGTCTTACAGTCCCAGAGAGAACAATCCATTATGTCATACAACCACGTTATTTTGAGAGCTGCTTTCATAAAATCTAGAGGAACAAAAGTTCCAGCGAGAGGAGAAAGTTTCAGAGGTGAGCTGAGGATCTGCTGCTGCCCTTTAGTTGGTTTCTCTTACTGATTCTGAGCAGGGCTAGAGGCTGAGAATCTGCATTTGCCCTAACAGGGCTGCTGCAGGAGCTGGAGAAATCAGCCAGCTTTTAGAATTTGTAAAGACACTGGAATGACAAAAGCAGAAGCTTCATGGGCCACTTCCCCACGAGATAACTGATGAAGTCTGAAGCTGTGCAGGCTGGATGGCTAAAAGGCCAAAACTAGAGAAGACTGGACTTTTCTACAACTTCCCAATGCTGAGGAGACAGGGATCTTCCATGGTCAGGGGTCTCTGAGAAAAACTCAGTGAGAATTGAAAACCCTAGAGAGTACCCTCAGGAATCTTTGCAAATTGCTCAAGTAAGAGTTGAACATTGTAAAATGGCACAACCCATGCTTTCTTTTACACTGTGGTGCCTTGGGAAGGTAAGGACTGGAAGGGGAACAGAAGAATGATGGAATATTGGTAATATTTTGTCTCTTTATCCAAGTGCTGGTAACACAAGGGTGTTGCATTTACAAAAATTCATCAAGCTCTACATTATGGTGTGAGCTTTCTTGTGTCAACCTAAAAGGAAGAGACCAACACACAAAATGTGATTCAAAGAGTTTACTTGAGCCAAAATAAGGACAGCTGCCTGCAAGACTCAGACCCAGGTAATCTTCAATATAAGCTGTCTGGCCTTTGTTACAGGCAGGTTTTTAATGGCAAAAAAAAGAGGGAACAGATAAAAAGCTGATATATTAATCAAATTATGTAATGAATTATCATTGGTTTAGAGAAATAACATTGATTAGTGATTGGCTATGCACTGGTAAGCTACAGGGTGTGGGTTTACAGCATACAATGAGGCATTATTAGGCTAATTCATAGCTGTAGCAATTGCAAGCCATTTCAAGAGATTAATATCTAGCTCAAAAGGGCAGAATAGAACATGATTGCTGTCTCATTTTCATGCCTCTTTTCTCCTAATATTTTGAAAGGGTTCACATTCCTCACGCAAAAGTTCTTTTTCCTCAGATAAAAGTTCTTGTCTTTCCTCACTTGTATGTAAGTTATAGTTCAACCTAAATAAATAAACAACAGAAAAGCAATGATTGTCAGATCAGGTTTAAAATCTTTAAAATCACAACCATATACCACTTAAACATACACACACACACACACACACACACACACACCCTAAATATTAGGATATAGAAATGTGAAAGTAAAAGGAAGCAAAAAGAAAGAAAGTTGGTATTGTTACCAGAAAGGAGCTCTCACCTCATTAAGGTCTGGCAGAGTCACCAGAGAAAATACCAACTGAAAAGGGGTCTTGTCCCAGACCCCAAGAGCAGGTTCTTGGATCTCACACAGGAAAGAATTTAGGGAAAGTCACAGTATAGTGAAGTTAAGATAGCTTATTAGGACTATTACAGGCTAGGGTATCCTCAGAAAGCAAGAGGAGGTACATCCTTACCTTAAACATTGTGCTTGCTTCTATGTGTTGTTAAGAACAGTGTGTTTTATTACAGAGGCTTGTAATCAGCTTGTGACAGGCTATTAGTATTGTTATTTTCCTATGTTACTACTGATTTCAGCAAGAATGTATGAGTGTACTATTATATTTAAAGCAAAACCTATTCTTAAACTAAGAATTCTTTTTGTTCTTAAAGAACTGGGAAATTTCCATAAATTCTGATTCTTTTTTAAGTTAATTAGCGTCATTAATTCAGTAACTCAACTGTAAACATCTTGTGACCCAAAGTGTCCAACCCCCTGGGAATGTAACCCAGAAAGTTTGTTTTATTAAGCCTTTATTCAAGATGGACCCACTCTGGTTAGAATGTCTCGAACAGTCTGAATATAATTGATTTAAACAAAGTAAATACTAAAGCAAAAAGCGCTACCAGAGGAAAAGAAGAAAATGTCACAGTTATCAAATGATCAAATCATTAGATCGAAAAAAATTCTAAATTTGTAGACACCCAATTTTGTATCCTTACAATATACTCAGCAAGTACTGAAAAAATGCAAACAAACATAAAAATCCACAATTACAGTGTGAAATTTTAGTATACATCTCTTAGTATATAACAGAACAAATAGAAGGGAGAAAATCAATAACTACATAAAATATTTGAAAGTGTATCATTAATCAACTTGACCTAATTAACATGCTACTACAGAATACACATTTTTAGCTGAGTATTAAACATTTACTGAAATTCAACACATACTGAGCCATAAAGCAAGCTTCACCAAATTTTAAAGGTTTGCATTACACAAAGTCTCTGACTATAGTGAAAATAACAAAATTAATAAGATATTAAAACAAAAGTTGACAAGAAAATTCCCATGTTTTGAAAAATAAATCACAGAAGTTTTAAATAATTCACAGGTAAAATATTATATTGGAAATTAGAAAATGTTTTTAAGTGAATTATACTGAAAATGGGATATCAAAACTTGATGGATGTAGCTAAATGGTTGTAGATAAATGTCTGATAAATGCAAAAACTGGAAAGAGGAAAGGCCACCAATGATTTAATTTATACCTCAGAAAGCTAGCAAAACAAAGCAAAAACAAAAAGCATTGTGTGTAAAAGTCAATGACAGTAGAAGAAAGGAAATGACATAGTTTAAAATGTAACTAAAGAAAAAAGAAAAACACATGTATAATTATGAAGACTAAAATCAATTATTTGTAGAGCCCAATAAATTAATATAAACCACTGGTAAAGCTGATTAAGAGTCAATGAGAGAATCCAAAGTTACCAATAACAGAAATAAATTCTACAGAGTATCTTTCTTTTTGCTCCTGACATTGATTATCAGAACCTACAGACCTTAAAATATAATAAAATGATATTATAAAGAACTTTATGCTCCTAATTTGGTAAAATTTTACATAAAAATGACAAATTCTTAAAGTAACACAATTCATCAAAATCTGAAAGGTACTATATCTGTTAAAGAAATTGAATATATAATTTAAAGCATTCCTACACCTAAAACGATAAACCCAATTGGTTTTATTGATGAATCGTATCTAATACTTTAAGGAGATATCATACCAGACTTACCCAACTCACCTAGACGATAGACACGAGGACTTATTTATCAAATTATTATGAGTTCAACATAAACTCGGTATGAATCCTGTAAAGGATACTGTAATAATGTCAAGAATGTCTATATTCAGGCCAACTTCTCCAAGAAATATATGGAAATTATATATATATATATATACACACACACATATACACACACACACATACAACCCAAATGCCTTCTGTGTAAGTTCATTCTCACATTGCTATAAAGAACTATGTGAGACTGGGTAATTTATAAAGAAAAGAAGTTTGATTGGCTCATGGTTCTGTAGCCTGTACAGAAAGCATGGCTGGGGAGGCCTCAGGAAACTTACAATGATGGTGGAAAGCGAAAGAGAAGCAGGCACATCTTACATGGCTGGAGTAGGAGAAAAGGAGAGAAGGGAGAGGTGCCACACACTTTTAAACAACCAGATCTTGTGGGAATTCACTCACTATCATGAGAACAGCAAGGGGGATGTCTGCCCCCATGATCCAATCACCTCCCACCAGGCCCCTCCTTCAACACTGGGGATTAAAGTTTGACATGAGATGTGGGCAGGAACACAAATCCAAACCATATCATCTTGTAATATAAACAGAATAATACATTATAATCAAGTTAGATGTATTCCTCAAGTATAGCTTAGAAATCAATAAAAATGATTCACCATTCACGAATAGGACAAAGGAAGAAAATAATATAATCATTGCAATAAATGCAGAAAAACAATTTTGATACAGAGAAATTTCTCAGTTTCATAAAGGATATACATATGTGCACATATTTGATAAAGGATGTATATATATACACATATGTGTATATATATTTGATAAAGGATGTGTATCTATATGTGTGTGTATATATGTAATATATATGTATACACCCTACATCACACAATATACTTGATGGTGACATTTGAAATCTTTAACATAATAAATAAGACAAAATTGCCTGCCCTTATAGCATCATCACTACTTTGCACTGGTGATTACAGCTATTGCCATAAGTCAAGAAAAAGACTGACACAAGGAAAGATGTAACTGTCATTCTTTTGTAGACAAAATGTCTGTATATACAATAATCCAACATAATTTATAAGTAAACTATTAGAATTAATGCATAAATTAACTATGAGGGCTGATGCAAGTTCAACAAAGAAACAGTAACTGTTTTAATAAACCACAAATAACCAATTAGAAAATAAAATATTTAAAGATACAATACACAACAGCATGAAAAAGCCTTAAATTCCCAGAAAGAAAACCAATGAAAGCCATATGTAATCTCTAAAGATAAAACTTAAATCTTAATAAATACATTAAAAGATGCCGATATAATCTATGTTCATTGATTGGAAAACTACACATTATAAAAGTATCAATTCTTCCTAGTTTAGTCTATAGATCCACACCATCCTAATTATAATACCATCCAGGATTTTCTTTTGATAGTAAAATTATAAAATTTAAATGCAAATGGAAGAGCTAAGAACTATCCCAATTGTGCCATCTTTCTTTTTTTTTTCAGCAAACTTAACTAATCTACTTTATAATCTCCTAAACATAAAATCAACAGACACATATATATGTACACCACCAAAGATAGAACTATATTCATGGCCACAACATTTATAGTAGCTAAAAGCTGACAACAGCACAACATATTTGCTAAAGGTTGTATATTCCTACAATAGGATACTGTACAGTATTTAAAATGAACCAACTACTGCCACATGCAACAATATAAATAAATTATACAAACATACTGAGTAAAGTAAGCTATTTGCAAAGAACTTTGCAACAGACTAGATGCTTATGTATCTGTAAAATTAATGTGTTGAAATTCTCATTCTGAAGATGAAAGTATTAGAAAGTAGACCTTCTGGGAAAGTATTTCTCTCATGAGGTCAGGTCCCTCATGAAAGGAATTAATACCCTTATAAAAGAGGTCCCAGAGAGCTGCCTCACCCCTTCTACCATGTGAGGACACAGCAAGAAGTCACTTTATGTAAATTAGAAAGAGATCTCTAACCATCCCCTGTATCTGAAATTGCCTGGATCGTGGACTTCCAGCCTCCAAAACGGTGAGAAATAAATTTCTGCTGTTTATTAGCCATGTAATCTATGGTATTTTGTCATAGCAGCCTGAATGGACTAAGATAGAAATATAAGACATAATTCAATTTATAAAAGGCTTAAAACCAGAAGCAACAAATCTATGGAGTTAAACATCAGGACAGTGGTTATTTTTGGAGATTGTGAATGGGTAAGAATCACGAGGGTTTATGAAGGAACATCTGGATCCTAGTCATTTTGTTTCTCGACGTGGGTGAGGCTATATGAATGTGTTCACTTGCTGATAATTCACCAAGCAAATTCCTCTATAATAAAACGTGTTTAAAATAAAAAGTAAATACAATCTAATAGGTTTTGTTGGGGTTGTTGTTCTAATACAGTTAGATATTCTGGACTTGTTTTCTCTTGATAACATAAGCTCAGATGGGTTACTTAACCCCAGATTCCTCTTCTATAAACTTTCCATAAGAATTTATTTCTCAAGAATAGACTCAAAGACAAATTTGACGTAAGTAAGTAATTTGAAGATACAGAGAAATAGGAAAATCCTGAACACAGGATGTGGTAAGGGACAGAGTGACATAGTTCTATGGGAATAGGGTAGAATACAAAGACCCTTGGTTCATGTCAGTAGTGACACTGAAACTAGCTGCTGTTCTAGCCTAGGAAAATGTGGGGGAAGAGAATGGTTTGAAGCTGAATTCTAAAGCAGTCATACCTGGTTTCAATCTGAGTATCAGCTATTTACATTCTGTGCATTATTATGAGTTTTAAATAAGATAATATATGTTAAATGGTCTAGCAGGTAGTAAATGTTTTTAAATATATATATAAATATATTAGTTAAAATGGTCTCATTTCTATTTACTCTTAATTATGATTGACTGATAGCATTAGGTTAAATCGTGCTCCAATTTCCATGTTCTGTATTTCATTCAAATGAATATTTAAATTAAAAGACAATCTTAAAGCACATTATCTATTCTGAAACCCAGCAGAGGAAATAAAGCTCCTCTAATTAATGAAGGTAAAATGGTTATTAATATATCCCCCAAAACTCATTATACAAACAGAAATGCTATTTGCTTTAACTGTCTATCAGCTTTGTCATTTCATGCTTGAATAATATTGGAAAAATTCTCTCTAGCTACCTGCCTTATCAAGATTAATGAATATAAAACAGCAAATGCGTTCTCACGAAAGTTTTCAAAACTTACTCATCGTTCTCAACTCTTAATATTAACCAACTAACCTTTCTTGTCAATACAGAAAATTAAAGTCAGAGATTTGGAACAAAATATTTTTGGGCCATTGATCACTTATAATGTTTCAATATGGCCATTCTGATAAATTAATTCATACTGACATTTATTCTCACATCTAGCACACATTTACTCATAGGTTACATTATTTAAGAGGCAAAATTTTAATTGACTTATTTCAAATAGTCCAGTAAATATTCTTGTGCAATGCTACTCCAAAGTGTGTTCTGCAGACCAATACCAATTCTTGAAGCGTTTGTTTCTGCTAACTGGGCTCATGTTGCAGTAAGTCCAGAATGTAAATCAGCTCCGTCATTGGGCATGCTGTTTACTCATCTGAAATTTGGTTGGTAATGAGATTTTCTTGAAGAAAGCAGTATGTTGTTCACCATTCTGGCCCAAGATCCTTATCTATGCAAGAACCACTGTCAAAGACTTCAAGGACTAGCTGCCACTCTGGCAGACATTGTTACATAGAGGAACCCATAGGTAGATTTTCCGTATAAAGAATTCTTCTGTGGTGTGAGTTATCTATTCTCTCTCCATATATAGAACTTCACATACAGGAATGTATCTGTAATAACTGACATTTTAAAATACATAGTCTATTCTAGTAGAGATCATTAAAATGTAATATTAAAGATCATAAGTAACATAAGATAGAACAGGAGAATGTCGATCAGCAAATTTATTGCTTAGATTCCTGCTCTATTATTGTAAAATAACCATATTCTTTATTAAATAAAATCTTGTGACTACCTCTCATCATGTGAAAATACTGATGAAGTAAAAAAATATATATTATTTTATGAACTAGTTCTGGTTGAGCCCTTACAATGTGTCAGGGATTGTTATAAGTGCTTTGCTCAGTTAACTTATTAAACCTTCTGGAGCAGGGTTTCTGTGCTCCCATACAGTCAGAAATTCAGGCATATTATTTCTTAATAAGAAACTTAAAGAGTCACATTAAACTTACAATAATTTAGTTCAAATAAAATTAACAGTAAGGTATAAACATAGCTCAAATCAATGAATTTCCTAGTAGTTATTCTCTATTTTGTTCCCTAACTTCCATCTAGTTCTGACATTAACACAAAGGAATAGTTTAAATATAATAAATGCAATGTAAGAAAAGGGGCTACCCAATTACCCAAATTTTATTTTATTACTAAAGTTTATTTATCAAGAATAGTGTTACCTGAATTAAGGGAGGATTATATTATGAAAATCAGATTCATCAAAAACAGTTAAGAGAAGAGGATTTAATTTGATATCATAGAAAAAGATGAGGCATTTTTGAGTGGCAACTGTTTAGAAATAAGAGGTAGCTGAACTCTTGAACAACACTTCTAGTTGTTTGGTTTGTGTATGTGAGTGAGTGTCTGTGCACATAGGCACAGCGTGTGTGGGGGCTGGAAATGCAATCACGGTGAGAGTCTAGTGGCTTCAGCAAGGGGGACCTGTGGAAAGAGGATCAAAACAATGAAGAAAGACTGGGACTGAAAGAGTAGATGAGCATCACTATTGCCTAAAGGGAATAGAGAGAGAAAGAGGAGAATGATAAAAAGAAAAGCGTCGTGAGACTAGGGATTCAGCAAGTAAAAGACCATCTGAAATGAAAAAATTGTAAGTGACTAGGAAAACATCATCCAAAAAAAAGACTCAAAAACTATTTTTTAAAATTATGTTTAGAACAAGAATAACAAAGATGCAGTGGCCTCATTGTTAGAAATGTTAAAGGAAACACTTTAGAATAATTAAATTTAATAGTGCTTAACTGAGCAAAAAATGATTCATGAATTGGGCAGCCCTCAAAATGATAATTGGTTCAGAGTGACTCCAGGGGCTGTCACATGGTTGGATAACACTTAGAGACAGAAAAACGAAAGTGACCTACAGAAAACTGAAATGAGGTGAAAAAACTGCTAATTAGTTACAACGGGGCGTTTGCCTTATTTGAACTGGCTTTGAATAGTTGGCTACCTGTAGTTGGCTGTGATTTGGTTACCATTTTACAAGAGTAGGTTACAGTTAGTTTAGATGTCAAGTTACAGTTTAATATGTATGGGGAAATGTTTAGGCCAAACTCAAAATATGTATAGAGGCATCTATGGGTCAAACTCAATTTAACAATTTCCTTCTTTTGGTCAATCTCTCAATTTTGAGATATTCCCAAAAACTTTAGGTAGTGGTGTAACTCTGCCGCCATCGTAAATGGTCTTCTTTGATCGCAGTATGGAATTTGCAAGTCTTGTTTGGTCTCAGCTCTGGTTTTGGGATCTATCTGCTTTCTGAAAGTTTCAGTTTGACTATGTGGCATTAAGCAGAAATGGCTTCAGGTCACTTTGGTCTGGTCTGGTGGGACCTAGTGCAGGAGCTCAGTCCAAAACACTGACCACTCATAATTCTGTTTAACAATTCCTATGTGAGAGTATGACCAAAACTTAGGGCATTAGCACTACTCTCAGTTACCATCGTTTGGGACTTCAGATCTCAACATATCATGCATAGGTTTCAGTGTCCTCATGATTGTGCATTTCTTTGAGATTCTGTCATTCTAGTCAAAGATCATTTGATATTCTAAGGATGGTTGCATGCAAACACTGAAAACTTTCGAAAGAATAAAAAGCATCAGAAAATCTTCTATTATGGCTCTCAGGAGGATAAAAACAAGGGCTTGGAGTATGTTCCTTAGCCAGGGTCTCCATGAACCAAACCCACCAAGATCAAATCCATCAAAGAATAAGCCAAATAAGGAGTCTGCCCTCTTTAACCAAGCAGTCTATTGGTTAATTCCATGAAACTGAGTCTCTACAACACCCAGTGTATTCATCCATATGCAAAAAGTGTCAGCAACTGCACAGATTCCTCCCTGTTCAGCTAGTGGCTAATCTGGAGCAATTATATTACCTAGTACAACTTTAGCAAGAGAATTTTTAAAAGTCTATTGTGCAACCATAGCCTTCACAGTAGAATATACTGTAGAGCCTGCTATGAGGAGTAAATGTACAATTATTGACTCATTTAAAATTTCTCCAAACTGTAAAAAAGAGATCTAACACAATGATGTCCATCCAGAAGGGAAAAGACCTAGCAATTATCTATTTAACCTATGATGTAGGTTAAGAGGAGAAGACCAATGTTCTATTTCTGATCAATTGTGTAGAAACAAAAATAGCATTAAGATTCGTAGTCCACACTGGTCCTTTATCTTCCATCCACCAGGACATAAGTTTACTAATGGATAAGGTTGACTGAAAAACTCTCCATAAATAAAAGCATACCCCATAGGTGCACATGAGGCACCTTTTCCAGTTCTATTGCTCATTGAGGCATAAGCAAGACAAAAATTAAAAGAGGTAAGAATTGTGTGATATCAGAGCAGTCTTGATCCATGATCTTGGGAAAGCTGTCCACCTTTAGGATGCCATCTGCTTCTGGAGAGAAACTTCCTTTACCTTAAAGTCCCCAGTGAGTATACAATTCCAAGAGTCTGGGGCGGCCTTTCTGAATTATGAGATTACATGCCCATGGTTGGAGGTCCTTAAGTTTTGCTACAGTGTGAGTGGCAAGGGAAGTCTTTCTCTGACATTGTTTCCAGAAGGCCCAATCTCTCTATGTTCTAGATTGTGAAGAGTTTAATTGTCCTCGGGCAGTGGATCATAAAAAGCTGCCTCTACTTGGTGAAAACAGTTTGGCGTAACACATGAAAGCTTTGTAGCATTTACTCACATCAGAGTTTAGGAGTAAAAGATACATGAGGTTCTATTGTTAGGGACACAGACCTTCCAGTGACAATTTCGTTACATTTTCTACTAGAAGTGGATCTGATTGTCTTTAATCTTCAATATATTTAGCCATGGCAATCCAACCAATTCAGTTTGCTTTGCCTAATGCTATTGTATCTGTAATAACTTATTTAACAATTCTACAACTTAGTCAGTAAAACATGTACTTATACTGCTGGAGATTTCTCCAGAAATGCCCAATGAGAGGAACACATTTCCTAAAAATCATTTAGCTACCGTTACAGCATTGGACTTCTTGCATGAGGAAGCTTCTATAAAATGAGAAAATATGCACTGAAAATGGCAATTGAATGAAATTTCTCTATAAATGTTCAAATGGACCATCAGGTAGCAGAAATATACCTAAAGTTTTGACTGCATTCTCAGGATTATGGGTTTGACAAACCAAACATTGATAGTAAACCATTTTAACAATTAAGAATAGTCAGTACACCAATATTTTTTCATAATTTGGATCATTTCGTCTCTTGTATGATGAGTCATGAAATACAGAGCTTCTAATAATGAAAGCTTTAAGGACACAGGAAAATCCAAGTTACTGCTCAGGCTTTCCATGAGTTCACACTTAACATTCAATTTATATCCTCTTAAATACCAATTTCATTTCTCCAATTCAGGTCCATAACACTGTTTATTAGATGAGTTATCAAAGGTAATTTGATTTGGATCATGGAGTTCATTTGAATTGCATATCTTAACAAGTTCAGTACTGGATGACTTAGCATGAAAATCTGCCAAAGTATTTCCTTGATATTTTAATTAATGTTCGTCCTTTGTGGATTACCATTTTTATAAACCAGTCAGTTTATTTATTGGAGTTCTGGGAATTCGTATCCAGCCCAAATGATATAATTCTAGAGTTTATCAGAAACCCATATTCAAGAGTCCTTGTCAGGGTCCTTTCCATCCTTTCCATGAACCTCCTTGAAGGTGCAACACTTCAGAATGATAATTGCTTACAAAGATTCTGCACATCAATAAATGTCCCTTGGTGAGCCTAACTTAGGAGCCCTTTTACATAAACATAAACTTTTACATAAACATCCTAAAGTGCAGTGTTTTTCATTTGGAGTTCTCCACTGCAATTTTAAATTGTAAATTATCTTTAGTAAGATTTCTCCATTCTTGTAAGTACTTGCTGTTTCTGGAGCCTAATAGTTATACACATAATAATCTGCATAATCAGAAAGTCAAGTGAAGAGATGTCATTGTCTGACTTAAACACCCTGGGTTCATCTTCTCACACCAAGGGAACTGAGGACACCTACACAAGAAGTGGGTTTAGGAGCAGAGGTTTAATAAGCAAAAGAAAGAGAAAAAGGCTATGCATGATGGCTCACACCTGTAATCCCTGCATTTTGGGAGGCTGAGGTAGGCAGATCACTTGAGGTCAGGAGTTCAAGTCTAGCCTGGCCAATATGGTGAAACCCCATCTCTACTAAAAATACAAAAATTAGCTGGGTGTGGTGGCACATGCCTATAGTCCCAGCTTCTTGGGAGGCTGGGGTAGGAGAATCCCTTGAACCAGGGAGGCAGGGTTTCAGTGAGCCGAGATGGCGCCATTGCACTCCAGCCTAGGTGACACGACGAGATTCCATCTCGAAAAAAAAGAGAGAGACAAAGAACCCTCTAGTTTATCCCTTTTCCCTGCCTCTTTGTCATAGCTTGCCTCCTTAACACCGTCTTTGTTGTTGTTTTATTCGAAGATGATGTATCAGTGATAGTTCTATGCCACTTCTCTGCATATGTGCATATGCAATAAACTTGTTTATATATATATATGTTTCTTTTTCTCTTGTATATACCAAAAATAAAATCCCAAGTCCCCCAGACAACTGAATGGACACCCTGCGGGCCAAAGGGACCCCAGAGTAATCTGAAAAACTAAATTTAGAGTGATATTGGGAAGGGAGGTTGGACACAACTCATTATACTTCCTCCCTTTTGGAGTTTAGACACAAGTGACCAGCATCAACATTGAAATAGAAATCATGAGACTGACCACACAGATGGCTTATAGCAATAAGATGCCAAATTTCAAACTGACTCTGAAATAGCATCACACTGCAGATAGCAAACCCTGAGGGAAATCAAAATACTGTACCCCAAAATACTTTTCTTTGACATATTTTGAAATAGCCCTGCAAAACCATCTTTTTTGAGGGAAATTCGTATCAGTAGAGACTCTCCATAAACGCAGCCGTGGCTTCCCTTTCCAGACCTTTCCCAGATCTAAGAGAGATCGAGTCTGACACCTTTAAAGATCTGAAAAGAAACATTTACCATCTATTTGCTCTGAAGATTGCCACCTATGAAGAGGCTTCATCTACTTAATGAGAACATTGACCTTCATGACCCACCCCCCTCTTACCTTAAGTCACATATTTCTTTCTACTGACTTCAAGTCTTTAGAGCTTTTTCAACCAATTGCCAATCCAAAAACCTCAGAGTCCACCTATGACCTATAACTCCTCCCATGACCCTTTGAGATGTCCCACCTTTTTTGTGCAGAATCAATGTATATCTTCCATGCATTGGTTAATGATTTTACCCACAATTCCGGTCTCCCTAAAATGTATAAAAGCAACTCGTAACCCAACCACCTCAGGCACACTTTCTCAGGACTTCCTGAGACTGTTCCCTGGGCCATGGTCACTCACATTGACTCAGAATAAACCTCATTAAAATATATTGCAGAGTTTGTTTTTTTCTGTTAACATTTGTTAATCTGTCCTTTATTATAGGAGTCAGAACTAAGAACTTACAAGGCTAAAAGAAAATTTATATTTTTCCTTCTCTGCAAGAAAATGAGACAATCACTTATAAGAGAGAATTAAAGTATGTATAAAGTGGTGTGTGTGTGTGTTGGTGTGCAATACTAGTAAGTACTGCTGAATGGATTGATGTTTTATACCAAAAGTGAATTACAGAGTAGTCACTGAGGAAACTGTAAATAAAATCCCCAAGTCTCTACCAGTGATTTCCAGTTAAGGGTGAAGAATGGGAAAGGTACAGAATAGCTGCCAGTAGAGAGGTGTGGCTCTATCTTTGAAGGTGGTAAAGGAAGTGGACATAAACTTAACTACTAAAGGAAACTGAAAACATTTTACCCTAAAGCATACACCTTTGACATATGTCAGGATGGTTATTCAGAGGGCATGCAGACAGGAATTGCTCTAAAAAAACTGCCTTTTGTGGAGAAATTTTGCTCCCGAAGAGAAAAATCTACACTGATGGAATAAACAGCCAGGCTTTCTCAGAGAACCCCCAACACTGCCATGGCCCAGATCTAGGAAAAAACTGATGCAACCACAGGCTACCATCTGTCCTTCCTGAGGCAGCTCCAAGATGCCCTGAGATAGTCTCATCTGTAGACAAGTCAGTCTTTGCTTGACATGCTTTCCTCCTTCATTTTCCCATAACCTCTGATGCTACCTCCCTTACAGCCTCAAGAAACACAGTCCCATGACATTTTTCTTTGGCCTCATTTGCCCCCACTGAAAAACATTTACTCCTATACACCCCTCCATCTCCCCTCTCCCCAGTGAAGTGGATATTGAGATGTCAACCATCTAGCTCCTTCTTTGAATTTTCATATTTTGTCTCATTCGTGTGTTCCTAGGCAGATTAATAAATGTGTGTGCCCTTTTCTCTTATTAATCTGTCTATTAGCAGTTTTTTATAAACTGAAATTATCAAGCCTTCAGGGGAAAATATTGACTCCCTAGAGTTTTGGCTCTGTGAGCAGAATAACAAATCATTCTGTTCATTGTGGAGCCTATGAAGGTGATCTTGGGACAACGGATAAACAGCTTTCCAAAAAAGGTAAGAATTTCTCTACCAGGTCAGTTTTCCAATACCTATCCCTATAGAGCCACTTGAGTGAAGGTGGTAAGCATCTTTTCTGTCTTTTTGTTCTTTCCAAATTTGAATTAAAATAAAATATGTAAATTCATTCTTGTATTGGTTGGAATTGCTTTTAAAATAAACTGAACATATTAAACACCTTTTTAGAGACTTCTCATCTTAAAGAACTGTCTTATTGGTACCTATGAAAAGATACAAACAGAATATAGGCTTAGAAACACCCTTGGAAAGACTTTTAAAGTAAAGCATGCATTGTATTTGAAACAAAATTAAAATCTTTTGTAAGCTCAAACTGCCTACTTTCGATGATCTGTGAGATTTGCTGCAGAGACTCTGCACTCTGTAGTCTAGTGGTTAGAATTCAGAGCTATCACTGTTGGACCACATTTGATTTCTAGTCAGAGAACTGTGGCCCTGTAGATGTACACTTTACCATGTCTTTGAAATGTAAACATCTTAAAGAAATGCTTCCATATATTCCTTTGGCTCAGGAAAGAAACACTTATAAGAATGAATGTGCGTTGTTTTAATTACTTGTATAATTCTTGGTTTTGTTGAGAACCCATTTGTGATCTGTTCTACCCCCATGAACAGTTCTTGATTTTCTTTCTCAGACTGTTTGTCTCTTATAGTCTTCCATCTATGGGGCACAGGAATTGTCAGCCTTTATGTGCAGATGGCAAGCCGAGAAGTCAAGACCCTGGAGAACAGGGCTGGACAGAAATATGAGTTGTACCTCAGTTGCAGGTAGTAGCAAAACATTTCCTTTCTCTGACTTGTCGATGGCAGTGGAATGGATCTTGGGAGGGTAGCAGCTTTTGCTCCCTCTTTGTAGACTTTGATTAAAGCCATAAATGACACGTTGCTTTTGGTCTCAGGTGTGCTTACTTGTTTTGGTTTTGATTCATTTCTTGAGGTATACCTTTGATTTAATACCTTAGTTTACATTGAGAGAATAAGATCACTCCCCTGGGCCAGAAAGACACACCCCCTGCTTCTAGGAATCAAACCAGTGAGTGAGCAAGGTGGGCTCCTCCTAGAAAGCAGAGGCTGGGGGAGGCACTGCATTCCCACTGCAGCGGCAGTTCTCTCTGCTCCATGAAAGGCCAGATGCGCATGGGACAAAAGGTTTTGCTGCCAATATATTCAGAAAAGTATTTTTTTGTTGTTGTTTGTTTAAGAGTTCTATTGTCAAAAGTCAGTTTGGTTAATAGCAGATATCGTTCTCTGTTCTCTGCTAGTTCTCCCATGGGAACCATTTAGTTGACTAGATTTTTTTTTTCTCAAATTCCTGCTAACAAAAATTTCATTACTGTTTTGAAAAGTTTAGACCTTCCCAAATGGACTCCTCTAAGCCTTGTTCTCCCATTTCCTCCCGCTTTTGCCCCTTCTCCCTTTTGTCACCTTTGATACCACATGAAGGGGCCTAGCAGGGACTTGTCGTGACCCTGAGACCCCTGGAAGAATACAGTCAAGACATCACTGACCCCCTCTTTGGAATCCCCTGTTTTCCTCAAAGATCCCCAAGAGTCATGAATGGGTTCCTCTTAGGTCTAAAGCTCTTCTCTCTTTTGCATTAAACTCCCTGATGTCTTTGGCTTTTGGACATGTATACGTATACATATATGTGTTGCATGATGTGTCTACATGTATGTATATGTCTATACATGTGTTTGTCTGTTGTCCACATGGCACCAAATTGACTTGTAAATATGCAGGTGGTCATAAATTAAATAACTAGCCCAAATGCTTTTCGAGTTCATGTGACTTTAATAATTGATCTTCTCTTTTAAACAATATTTTTGTGTAGTATTAATAAGAGATTGTAAGAAAAAGATTTTTGTTCACCTTTTGAGTAAAATGCACGGGAAAAAAAGAGGGGAGAGAGAGAGAGACAAATTCTATGTGCCTCATGCTGTCTTTTTTTTTTTTTTTTTTTTAGACAGAGTTTCACTCTTGTTGCCCAGGCTGAAGAGCAGTAGTGCGATCTTGGCTCACTGCAACTTTTGCCTCCCAGGTTCAAGTGATTCTCCTGCCTCAGCCTCCCAAGTAGCTGGGACTACAGGCATGTGCCACCACGCCCAGCTAATTTTTTGTACTTTTAGTAGAGACGGGGTTTCACCATGTTGGCTAGGAAGGCCTCGATCTCATGACCTCGTGATCTGCCCGCCTCGGTCCCCCACAGTGCTGGGATTATAGGCGTGCACCACCATGCCCGTCCCTCATGCTGTCTTTATTAGATCCTTTGAATATTTGGAACCTGAGTCTCCTCTATTTCAAAGAGTAAAGGTTTTTTCTTTTTGAAATCTTTTCATTATCATTTTGACTAAAATGAATATTATTTTACAGTAGTCTGTAATCCTATTTTGATCGAATGTTTTAAACTTTCGATATTTAACAAGCTTTCCAAATTCACAACTCTAAATTTTGGGGGACCTAAAACTAAATTTTAGGTTCTCTAGATGCATCCCTGAAAATCCAACAGGGAGATATTAGGCTTATTTTGTATATGTTAAAGTCCTGTGGGAAGCATTATCAAGTAAGAAATGATGCTGAACCTTTGAGTTATATTTGTACAAATACATTAATTTGTACAAAATACAAATACAGTTATATTTGTACAAAATCATTAATATATGTTCAAAATTGTACAAGATTCCTAAAAATTTGATTTATCTTGGTACATGTAATCAACCATAATTACGGCTATTTTGTTAAAATGTTGTAGACCAGAGAAAATAATCAAATTTCTTTGTCAATTGCTTTTTTAACCATGACCATTTTGTCTTATTGTCCACAGCTTTATGATGATGCTTTTTTTTTTCTAAAAGCTTTTTGCAAATCCTAAAGTACTCTGTCTTTAAAGATGCTCATGAGAAAGACTATATGTACTCTTAAATACAGGTTTCTTACAAAGTTAAGATCACACAACTGGACTAAATAAGAATTTCAAAAATGCGAATAAAAAAAAGAATGGACTCATAAAATTGCTAACCTAACAACAACCAAAACAAAAATGAATTATACAGAACTGAAAGAATAGAGGATTGAAAACAATTTTTATGACATTTTTGTTTGAAACGTTGCTGATTCTTTTTAAGTTTTGTTTTCCAAGGTTAAGAAAACTCTTTGTTTTCCCTTTAAGCTATCTATAGATTGCAGTAATTGGGCAAAATATACTTTCGTGAGCAAAACTGAAATATTTGCCTTTCTCTTTAACTGGTCCCTAGGGAATCAAAAAGTCTTGAAAACTTTTCCAGAATTTTTAAAGGCAATATAATTATTTGCATAAGTTAAATAACAATCTCTTTTCTTTTGTAACAGGACACAGTTGGAGACACTGGTTTTTTACCAAGACTTTGATTGGAATGTCGTATTTTCAGATACGATGAGGCTTCTTTGAAAAGTGGAGGTTGACTTAGAAGCCCATAAACTTGGAAAAAATACTGGCCCAGTATCTTGTCTACGTGGCTCCCTTACAGGGTTCCTGACCTTGCGCTAAGTAAAGAATGTCCATTTCTGACAAGCCCAGGAACTTCAGGTTATTTTGAGGACTTTGAGAAGAGGGATATTTACCCAATTTGACAGATATTACAGACACAGCCTGAGGACATGACAAATTTTTGTTTTGGCTTCCTAGTCTTTTTTTTTTGAGACGGAGTCTCGCTCTGTCGCCCAGGCTGGAGTGCAGTGGCCGGATCTCAGCTCACTGCAAGCTCCGCCTCCCGGGTTCACGCCATTCTGCTGCCTCAGCCTCCCGCGTAGCTGGGACTACAGGCGCCCGCCACCTCGCCCGGCTAGTTTTTTGTATTTTTTTAGTAGAGACGGGGTTTCACCGTGTTAGCCAGGATGGTCTCGATCTCCTGACCTCGTGGTCCGCCCGCCTCGGCCTCCCGAAGTGCTGGGATTACGGGCTTGAGCCACCGCGCCCGGCCGGCTTCCTAGTCTTGAGAGGCTTTTTAAAAGTCCAATCTAGTTTTCTCCTTTTTACGTAAATAGAGATGGAGTCTCATTATGTTTCCAGGCTGGTCATTGACTCCTAGGCTCAGGCCTCCTCCTGCTCTGGCCTTCCAAAGTGCTAGAATTACAGGCTTGGACCACTGTGCCTGGCCTAATCTAAATTTTTTTGTAAAATACTTCAGCAAAGCCAACTTGAAAAGAGCATATGTGATAAATCACCATTCTTGCCAAATTTATGTAAATAATCAGGCCAAAGGCAATTTATTTTGCAAATAGATTAGTCTTACCATGATTCATCTTTGGTAAAAATAGTGTAGTAGAGAGAGAGAGGAAAAAAAAAAAAAATATATATATATATATATATATTTCAAGAAAAAAATGTATAGTGCACCTGTTTTTAGATTTTAGCCCTATCCATTATTTTTGAGGGTTTTTTTGTTAGTTTATTTTTTATTATCTGGACTAATTCTGAATGTTACATTTACTCCAATATCCAGCTGTTACTCTCCAGACTAACATTTCCAACTTTTCTGACTTGAAATCACAAGAAATTAAAACTGTTCGCTTTTTAGAGCGCTTCAAACTGAAGCTAGATATGAAATTGATATACAATTCAGGAGAAAGCACTACAGGAACTTGCATATAAATAGCCTTTGTGCCAGTTGATGCGTAGACTGCTCAGTTCCCTGGAACACCTGATTCAAAGTACAATCCAGTAAAGTGTATCAGCTTGTCACTGCTGGCCCTCTCCAACTGAGGATGCCTTAGAAACTCTAGGAAATCTAGCTTATACGCTACTCTAGTCATTAACCTTTGTTTTGTCTTCTGTTTCCATAGAAATGCCTCTTATTAAAGATTTGTTTGCCTGCATCATAATAAAGGCTTAGGTTTGAAAGCCCATCTGCAATGCCAGCTCCTGAAATGGGACAGAGCTATTTAACTGAATTGATCTGTTCTCAGAACTAAAAGACTAATTTGAAAAGATATGAGCTGCTTGCTCCAATCTATACCCCCCAACAACCCCCTTTGCTAATCTCTTATCTCACAATCTCTAACCACATCTCTCTATCACTAACAATCCTACTTTAATATGTAAAACATACTGAAAATAAAATTTCAAATAAGGGAGGGCCTGCAGACCAGAATTACCCTGAGAAGCTGCCTTTTGTGGAAAAGTTTTGCATCTGAAGAAAAATATCTACCTTGGTGGAATAAACTACCATCTAACCTTTCTAAGGCAGCTCCAAGATTCCCTGAGCTAGTTTCATCTGCAAACAAGTCAGTCTTTGCTTGACATGCTTTCCTCCCTTTACTCTCCTATAACCTGTGATGCTACCTCCCCTAGAACCCAGAGAAACGTGGCCCACATCACTGTTCTTTGGTCTCATTTACTTTCCCTAAAAATCATTTACTCCGACAGACCCCATCCCATTTTCCCTGTCCCCAATGAAGAGGATATTTAAGTATTAACCATCAAGCCCCCTCTTTGTATGATTTCTGTGTCCGTATGAACATTAATAAATGTGTACACCTTTTTCTCTTATTAATCTGTCTATCATCAGCTTCTTGTAGTCTCAAATTATTGAAACTTCAGGTGGAAAAATAAATTTCCATACAATATGTGAGCTTTTGTCCCAGATATTTTATGAGTATACAGAAAACGAAAGAATCACTGAGCTGTGGAACAAGTCGTGTCATATTATCCACACTTTGTTTTAACAGGATTTCTAAACTGCTAGGTTGTAGAAATTCTATGGGCATTATATATTTCTAGGTAAGCATTTATTTGTTTTTATTTTTATTGAGATGGAGTCTTGCTCTGTCACTCAAGCTGGCGTTCAGTGGTGCGATCTCGGCTCACTGCAACCTCCGCCTCCAGGGTTTAAGCAATTCCTCTGTCTCAGCCTCCCAAGCAGCTGGGACTGCAAGCACAGGCCACCATGCCCTGCTAATTTTCGTATTTTTAGTAGAGACAGGGTTTCACCATATTGGTCAGACTGGTCTCGAACTCCTGATCTCAGGTGATCCACCCAGCTCATCCTCAAAGTGCTGGGATTACAGGCATGAGCCACCGTGCTCAGCCCCTAGTTCAGCATTCAATCTGAAGTGTCCCTTATGCTAGTTTAAGGGCAAATAGAGATATATAAACTGAATGATACTGTTGGGTGAACAGCAGTTAGCTTTGCAACCACAAAAATGACTAAGGTGATTAAGGGGTGATGCCAATCTGGAAAGAAGTTTCTATAGACAAGCTAAAGAACTTGTATTACATGTTAAAGACATAATCATTATGTTTCTGAGTTTTTAAAAGTTCAACAGGCAAATAGTGCATTCGTTTATTGAAACTGAGCTATCAGGATAAAATGATAGGAAAAATCTGACAAGTTCAAATTTAATAGAGAATGATGACATGATCTGCTCTTGGGTCCAACAACAACAAAAAGTTAGAAATGCAAGATGGAACAAATATTGCTTCCCTGTAGCACACAGGAACAAAATTTGTGTTCATAATGCAAGTCACCAGTGAGATGTGATTGCCAAAAAAGATAATGAGCTTATGGAGTGTATTAATTAAAACATAACACCTCATCAACAGACACTACAATTCTGCATATGATTAGACAGCTCTCACATCAAGTTCAGAGGATCAGTTTGTGCCTGACAGTAAGAAGCAGTAGAGCTGGTGCAGAGACAAGTAAACAGGAAGAGAGGAGGGTTCTTGATCAAGGTGTGTGAAGATAGGTCAAAGATGGTGGGAGGTGACAATGACAAAGTCAGTGCCCTCCCAATCCCCTTTACCTCGCCAGCACAACTATTCCACTGAGAGTGCTGGCTATTCAGAGATCATAGGACCCTCTAATTCCTCTTCTTAGGAGAATCGCGCTTGGCCAAATAGGAGCCCGTCACACATAGAGTCACGCCCCACATCCACCAGCCCCTCAAATCCCCATGCAGCTCCAACCCCTGGGACCAGTCTGCAGTCTATGACTGACTAACACAGAGATACAAAGTCCAGATCCTTACTCCAAGTTGGGGCAGCTTTACGGTGTAATTCATGTTTGCTTCAGAGGTGCTAAGGTATCAGCTGTGACTTTTCCTTGAGTCCCCGACATGGTGCCTTCCATCAGTTAGTCGAAGTATACAGATAACATAAAAAATATAAATAACGCAAAAAAAAAAAAAAGAGAGAATGAGGTGCTAGAGAAAATAGCACCCCAATTATCTTGTTCCCACTAATCTCAATGAAAATCTGTCCTTTCTGATACTCTAAACATGCAATGCACTGAGTTCAGGGCAATCCAGCTGCTGATGATGCTCAGCAATTATTGTTCCTACAACACAATGCCCAGCTCTAAAAATATGACTACTAAACTATTTATTAAAAAACTAAGAATAATAGATCTTAAAATTCAGATTTATTCTTATATCAGAAATTTACTTTTTGATGCTACATTAAACTTATCTCCTTCAGCCAAATATTGATTTTTTAAACTTGGTATTTTGTCCAAAAAAGCACTCATATACACATGCACATGTGTACATATGTAGACATATGTACACAGATATATAAATGAAACAAAAACTTATTTAAGTAATACTTCCTCTTACTATGTGTGATACTCAACAGCACTTACTACTTTATTCTATTGCTCACTTGAATGAGCCATTAAACTAATTTGATAACCAATAATAGGCTGAAACCAAAATGTTCAAAGGACTCCAATGTTTCTAAAAACCCCAAGCCCTATTGCCTATTTTTACATGTAAAAATTACATTTGAAATGCTACCTTACATTAAAATTTCTTGGTGGTTCAAGAGACCTGCAATCCCCGAGTACTTGGTAAAATAAAATGTTTGTGTAGTCCAACTGTCAGCTGATCCCTGATATTTTCTTGAAATCTAGATTTAATTAGTTTTGATCACCTTCCCATCCTGACCAACCTATTTCAAGCCTTACAAAAACCCAAATCCTCCTACTTAGTCTTTGCAAACTCCTGGGTTCTTACTTTCTTAAAAGAGCCTAGTTTTAGGAGTAGTATTTTCCCCCAAATAATCCATTAACTTAAAGTATTTCTAAAAGTGCAATTAATATTTTTAGAGGAGTCCTAAAAATGGATTACTTCATAGAAACACAATGCTGTCTCATAGACATCACCCTCTGAGACACATATTAGTCACTCCACTCCCAAAAGTTGCATCAGTCCACACTGTTCCAGGTTCTCTCCATTTTGCTGGCTTCCCAGCCCCGTCTTCCCCTTTCTAGTAATAGGGCCTTCCTTATTCCGTATTCTTCTGCATCCAGCCCCTGCTGCTAAACTTGCACACTAACAGGGAAGATCCCTGCAGGTGTTCATCCTACTGTCACCTACATGGTGACTCCTTCCAGGGCAAGGCTGGGCTGCAAATAACCAACACTCCTGCACTTTTGCATTCAGTTCTGCGACAGTTCTGTTTTGTGTGGGGTTTTAAAGATTGGCAGGAGAGATGTATTTAGAAGAAAAAGGAATCAACTGCCCAAAAGTGGACTGAAAACATCTATGACAGATAGGAATGGAAAAGGAAATATAAGATGCACCAAAGCCTGGAGGTGAGTAAAGCTGAGTCAAAAACTACCAGCATGGAGGTCCACATGGTATGAATGTGACCACTGTGTGTAGAGGTCCAACTGGTAGGGATAGGATCTGGTGGAGCAGGTAGAGGTGAGGCTGAAGCAATTGATTTTAGCCTGAGACAGAGGCAGGAGCCAGGTACTGAATACCTCACCCAAACAAGATCTGCACCAGAGCTTAAGAAAATGGATGAGAATTTCACAGGAGTGGTGCAAAGGGTTTGCATGGTTGCCTGTGAGAGAGAAAGCCAAACATTTCCAGAAGTGGGGCCAAGATACGTCCAAGGTTGACAGTGAAAGTCAATGTGGAGCCCAGAAAAAGTGGCCCCTGGGCTGGCCGATGAGAGGGACCAGAGAGAGGCCTGGCTAGCCTGAGCAAGGCTCTCAATCTCTGTTTTACTGAATGGTCATTCTGGGAATTTATGATATTCCCTTTGTGTCTATCATAATCAAGAATGGAGTTTTCTTCCATTTAAAATAAAACGTGTTTAATCTTAAAAAGTGTAGTAAAGCAAATGACTTTGTCTCCATCACTCTTTCCTCTTCCTTTATTCTACATTTGCTCATTCCAAGAATCTCTCCTCCAAATTTGCTCATGTGTCACTGTTTTTTTTTTTTTACAGACTTTTTACTTTCTCAATCTGTCTTTCATCAACAAATTGTATCAATTCATGTTTTTATTAAATAACTTCTTCAATATTTATTTAACAGCTTCTGTATGATAGACTTTGTTGCAGGTCATGTTGGATAAGCAAATACATGAAGTAGTGGCCCTCCACCCGTAAAGACCATCTAGGACAGAAGGAGAAGACAGTTGCAATAACTCCAAAAGACGAAAGTCAGCCTAACATTAAGAGGAAGTCATGCATGGTTGATGATTTGTAATGATGATCCTAGTCACCTATCCTTTTTCTCTGGAAAGGACAGAAATATCCAGAAAGAGTTCTCTCACCCATCAACCCTGACAGCTCTTGCTTTCTAGTCCCCAAATAAACTGTACCAACAGACTCGGACTTTCACTAGCTTCCCAATGTCCTGTGGATACAGATTAACCATGAACCAGGACATAGGAATGGACCAACAAGACCAGGTTATCTGATGGAGACAACACTGGTGGTAGAGCGATAAATACTCGAGGCTAAGTGAAGCATTTTTCACAAAAGCTAGACATATGGCTACATAGGAAACAGGAAAAAAAGAAATCTAGAAACAAAATCTCCCCTGAGTCTGAGGTACAGACTCACACCAGCAAGCAGTGAAATAAATATTTTGCTTTACTGAAATAATAATCTAGTAATTTTAATATAGAAAATAATATTTTTTTCAAACAAAGGTTGTCTAATGAGAGAAAGATCTAGAATTGGTTCTGAAAGAATGTAACAAATGATGTTCTTACAAACTGAGGCGCCTGAGTTTCAAAGTCATTCAGCCTTCTATTGCTGTGCATTTGGGGAAAACACAATATTCTAATTACTTATCTCACTGTAACAAAGGGAGAGGGAGAATGTGGCTTTAAATCAATTAACAAATTCCGAATATCTTCTTAAAACCACCAGGCCGTATTCATATGAGGAAAAGTTTTGAGAAAAATAAACATCAGAGGGGAAATGATTAGGTGTTTCCTAGGCAGAGATACCCATGGCAGACATTTGAAGATGAGAAATGACCAGAAGACCTAAAGGTAATTAGGGACCTAATAAAAACATGACAACAGGCCATGTGATAAAGTTTAAAAAGAGGAAGTTCTATAAACTACTCAGACTAGAGCAGCATTTTCCAATCTTCCGGTCATTAAATCAAATGGAAATGTTGATGGATTGGACTTTCAGGAGATAAAGCAGTCTGATATATTTTTTAAGGTGGTACCAGTGGAATTGCTAATGGTTTTGAAAGAAAGGATAGGAGCGAAAGATAACTGATTATTTTGGTATGTGAATTATTTACCAGTAAAAACATAGCATGAAAAATTATCATCTTCACCACCAAAAGCATAGTATTTTCTTAGTCTGGTTCTCTTCTTTCCATCAAGAAAGCCATCTGTATAATTTCCCTGGATAAAGGTAGAGTAAACGTTCTGTCTGCTGTTCACGTATGCTTCTTTACCAGCAAAGATCTAGGAATCTTTACTTCCTCTTTCTAGACGCTTCTCAATAAAGAAATTAACTTTTAAGAATCTCATACAACAAACTCATTGTCACTCTGCCTCCACCTATACCCCCAGAAATTCTTTTTTTTTTTTTTTCAGATGGGGTTTCGCTCTTGTTGCCCAGGCTGGAGTGCAGTAGCATGATATCGGCTCACTACAACCTCTGCCTCCTGGGTTCAAGTGATTTTCCTGCCTCAGCCTCCTGAGTAGCTGGGATTACAGGCATGTGCTACCACGCCCAGCTAATTTTGTATTTTTAGTAGCGACAAGATTTCTCCATGTTGGTCAGGCTGGTCTCGAACTCCTGACCTCAGGTGATCCACCCGTCTCAGCCTCCCAAAGTGCTAGGATTACAGAGGTCAGCCAGTGCTCCCAGCCTACCCCCAGAAATGCTTAATACACCTATTCAGAACTCTGATGCTGAGTCAATTCATGCATTCATTTAAAGATAGATATTAAACATCTATTTACACTGTGACTGTAGTATATAAGATTAATAGTTCCATAATTATCATTAATCCAGATTGTCCTTTGAAGGGATTATTTATGTGACTGATATGGTTTGACTCTGTGTCCCCACCCAAATCTCATGTTGAATTTTAAACCCCAATGTTAGGTAAGGAACCTGGTGGGAGACGATTGGATTATGGGGGGAGGCAGGGGGCTTTCTAATGGTTTAGCACCATCCCCTTAGTGCTGTCTCCTGATAGAGTTCTCATGAGATCTGCTTGTTTAAAAGTACGTGTGTAGCACTTCCCCTTTCACTCACTTCCTCCTGTTCTGGCCATGTGAAGTCATGCCTTACTTTTCCTTCACCTTCCAACATGATTGCAAGTTTCCTGCAGCCTCCCAGCCATGCTTCCTGTATAGCCTACAGAACCGTACATCAGTTACACCTGTTTTCTTCATAAATTACCCAGTTTCAGGTAGTTATTCATAGCAGCCTCCCAACTAATACAGTGGCAGTGTCTAATTCAAACATTATCTTTCCTCAAACATTTTTGGGACATTCCGTGGGAACTAGCTTTTGGATCCAGTCTGAGTCACATGAAAAAACAGTGTAATTATTTTTAGTCGCACTTGTTTTGGAAGTACAAGAATGTTTTCATTCAATAGACATTTTGAAATACCTTCTATGTGCCTGGAACTGTCCTAAGAGGCAGAGACTCAGCAGCAAACAGTTGCTACGTGAAATGTCTTGGATCTGTTTACAAAATTTCAATCAAAGACCAAAGATTCACCAACATGGAAAACTTTCAAAAGAATTCAAAAGAATGTGCTACAGACTTAGAATCAATTTTCCCAGAGGTAGTCCCAAACTGTAGAAACATGACAGAATCCCTGAAATGAGTAGACAGCCCCTCTTAACAACTATTTTGCAAAATTATCATCAATTTCAGAGCCATGATTACCATAAGGACTTGGGGATTTAATAAAAGTCCCAGCCTCTGTATCTGTCTTTTGTTTCCATGCCTTCCTGGTGGGCTGATTCCCACCATCACTGGAGACTCAGCTGAGGCTCACCTCATCTGTCCTTCCATCCATCCATCCAGCAAAGATTTATTGTGCCCAGATGTGTGTCCCTCAATGATGGGGATGCAAAGCTGAAAAGAACAATTGTCTTCTCACATTACCCTTCATTGAGGTTGAGGAAGAGACAATAATAGATGAACACAGTAAAGTAAGTTCTGAGATAGGGAACCCCACAGGTGCTGTGGGAGAACAGGAAAGGAGCAAACCCAGGGGAAGTGTGCATTCAAAGAAATCATAGTCCAAGCAGAGAGAACTGGTCAGTGTCCTCCTGGTTTGCCAAATGATGGATGCTTTGGTGAAGGAGAGGGGAGAGTGTAATTAACATAACCACAGGATAGATAGAGTAACTGCTGGGAAATTGATAAGCAAGTGATTGGTTAGTACTGGTTTCTCTTTCAATAGAGTGTAAGCTCCCCTAGAGGAAAGATCATGTCTGATTCAATCTTCTGGAGCATGACCAATGCTTAGCACATTGGGCCTAATTAGTGCTAAATAGTTGCATGTTGGAGTGAGCAAACTGTCACTGAACTTAAAAAGATCAAATGAATCATATTTTGCCAAAATAGAAAAAAATTCAAGTGTAATTATTTCGTTATTATTATTTTGAGATGGAGTTTCACTCTTGCTGCCCAGGCTGGAGTGCAATGGTGAGATCTCAGTTCACTGCAACCTCTGCCTCCCAGGTTCAAGTGATTCTCCTGTCTCAGCCTCCTGAGTAGCTGGGATTACCGGCATGCACCACAATGCCCGGCTAATTTTATATTTTTATTAGAGACTGGGTTTCTCCATGTTGGTCATGCTGGTCTGGAGCTCCCGACCTCAGGTGATTCGCCCGCCTTGGCCTCCCAAAGTGCTGGGATTATAGGCATGAGCCACTGAGCCCAACCTCAAGTGTAATTCTTAAATAATGTTTAATAACAAGAAGTCTATCTTTCTGGGTTGGACCATTTATGGGTTTTGATAAACAGTCACACCAGCCAACAAGTTCTCTGTATTGAAAGTAATGAAGTTCTGACAGGTAAATCTCACGTGCCATACAGAATTATGTAATAAGGAGCTTCTGATAGGAAAAAGGAAGATAAATGCTTAATTAGAAACAATAAACCTAGTTGCCGTCCAATATCTATAAATGAATGTGTTTTCTTATGTTTTAAGTAACCTGACTTTTATGTATTCGAATAAGCAGTCAGATGCAAGTAAAATGTAACATAATCATTTCTCAATGAGTAAGTGACTATTACAATGACATTTCCAGAGGAGAAGGTCAATACTGCATATGCGATGAGCTTTCTTGGAAAAGTAAATAAACAGCCTTTATCACCAAATGTCAGACTTCCGAAACCATGAAATTACTTGGGAGCAGTAATTATAACCCTAACCAACTTTAGGCATATGACTGAATTGACTATTTACTGGTGATTCCTTCTCTAAGGCCATAATGATCAATCAAGGGCAATTGATCCAATCACCCTCTCCTGTCATTAAATAAAGGAAACCTGCCCTGAGCCAAATGATGAAGTTTGTCACTGACACATATCTATTCATTTATTTATTAATTAGTGCATTCATTTGTTGAATATTTTATGTGCCAAAATTACAGATAAATTAATTACAGATGAATTAATTACAGATAAATTGCACACGTTCCTTATCCCTAGAAAACATATGGTCTAGAAGGGAAAGACAAACACAGGAATTGAGAAAGGCAATCAAGTGGACAGAAAGCATGGTGGTTACACTGGACTGAGGCAGAGAGGAGAGGTTCTGTGGAGGGGTGGTGGTGCAGGATGGCTTGGAATAAGCAGCAGCCTTTCACTGGGAATAGGACAGTGGATCCCAGGAGGGAAGTCCCTCCAGCAGAAGAAGCAGTGGGGGCAAAGGTTTGGAAGCCCCCAAGGTGTGAAGCATACTCTCTTGCCACTGTTAAGGTAAGAAACAAAGAGCCCCAGTGAGAGATGAGGCTGAGGTGGGGGACTGGGGAGGATGAAGCGGGTGAGGTGGAGCAGAGTAGAGCTTGACGCATAGGAACTTGAAGAAGATTTCCAGAGAAGCCACTGCGGTGCGGCTTCCTACAGTAAAAGGGGGCCTTTTACCTTCCCACCTTCCTCTGAAACACTATCTTATTTTAAAATTTAGCTGTAACAGGATCAGCTGTCTCTGAGGTAGACAACATCATGAATGCAATATTTTGGCCTAGAATGCACAACCTATCTCAGACCAGTAGGAAATATCCTTTCAATTTAAATAAAAACAAATGAGATATCTTCAAAAACATAGATCGGGTAAAGAAAAAAAGAAAGGAGGTGGAAATTGTCCAGATAAAAAGAGGCTAAAGAGACATGACAACAAAAGGAAAGGAGAGGGAAAGGCTCTAAGGATCACTACTGGGTGAACTGCAAAATTAGGGTATGTACAATCAACCAGAGAAATTACTGTGTCGGTGTGATAGTGGTGAATTTATTGAGGTTGTTAACCCTAGTGTGGTTATATAAGAGACTATCCCTATTTTTAGAAAATGCACATTGAAATGTTTAGGTGACAAGTCATGATATAACTTATACTCAAATGGTTCAAAACTACTGCTTGTGTGTATATGTATTTATATGTGTGTATGTATACATACACACACGTAAATATACACAGAGAAAGAAAGAATGAGAAAGCAAAGGGAAAACATTTTAACAAGAGCTGCACATTTTTTTTTTTTTTCCAGACAGGTTCTTACTCTGTCGCCCAGGCTAGAATGGAGTGGTGTGATCTCGGCTCACTGCAACCTCCACCTCCCAGATTCAAGCGATTCTCCTGCCTCAGCCTCCTAAGTAGCTGAGATTACAGACACACACTACCATGCCCGGCTAATTTTTGTATTTTTAGTAAAGACGGAGTTTCCCCATGTTGGCCAGGCTGGTTTCAAATTCCTAACTTCAAGTGACACGCCCTCCTTGGACTTGCAAAGTGCTGGGATTACAGATGTGAGCCACTGAGCCACTTCCAGAATAACTGTCTTAGAAACAGTATTTCAGAGACCTTTTACAGGAGACTATATAGAGATGTCCTCACTCTCTCCATTCATTTTTGTCAGCAGATGCTCTGTTGTTATCCCAGAATATGTGGTCAACCTCTGGAACATTTGCAGATTTAACAGCCGAGTTCTGGCACCAGCAGGCATTTGTGAATTTACCAAGCCACAGATGAGAAATGCATTCTGGAGGCTGATGTGCAGGAGTGAGGGGGGTCTTACACAGTGAGGGGGCCTGGCTCAACCTAGCACCTCGACATCCCAGGTTCACCCACGAGGTAGCTCTTAGTAAGGATGCCTATGTAGGGTACATACTAGAAAAACAAGGATGGTTTAATACTAGAAAATCTATTGATCTAATTTAGCATATCAATTAGGTCTAAAGGAAAAATATCATATTTTCATCTCCAACGATGGTGAAAAGGTATTTGACAAAATTTAATACTCATTCGTGACTTAAAAGGTTTTATGCAATAATACAAGTGAAATGTATCCATTTCATCTCAAAAGCTAGTGTGTTGTTCATGGGGAAACACTAAAAACCTTTCCACTAAAGTCAGGAAAAACACAAGGATACTCTAGATATGACCACGTTTCTGTCCTGGAAAGAACTTCAGAGGTAAAAATCTAGCTCCACACAAAATTTCAGAAAAAAGTTTTAGTATTATGCCCACAATGTAATAAAAAGTAGGAATAAAGAGAAAGTATAATTAATTTTTAAAATGATTTGTATTCTATATGCAAATGCTTGGACACAGTTTCATTAGAAGACAAAATGAAATATTCATATTCATAGGTATATGCCTAATTATAATAAATAATTTGGAAATACAATAAGACAAAATATTTTCACTGAACATTGTCATTGCTGTTTCTTATATTCAATATTTCCACACAAAGGACAAATAAGCATAGTTGCATCTATATAAATGTAAGTCTATATGATCCATGTAATTGTGACTGACAAGAAATCTCGTGACTCAGACAACATGAGAATCTCTGTCATTGGAGAGAGAATTTCCTCAAATGCTAAACAACTCAATGAAATTCTGAACAACACAAAGCATAACCTCTTCTCAATTTACTTGGCAGTTGCTTTCCTTGAAAACTCAGAATATATTAAAACTGCAAAAAGACTTAGAATTCATATGTTAAACAGTTATGTTCTAGACTCAGACACTTATGAGCTGGTTTTCATCTATATGACTGGGAATATTTGAAAGTCTTTGAGGGAATGCTGTAAGTTCTCATTGTAGGAGATTTTCTTCTGCATTTTCCAGGATGCATAATATCGCTAGCCTTCTAAATGTCAACAGCACTCTTAAATTACTGTAACAACCCGAAATGCCTTCACATAGATTCCAGAATCATTGAAGGGGACACCCTTTCTGTAAACTGCCCTTCGGGTTTAGGCTGGCTTGGTGGACCTGTAACCTCTGCAGTTCCCTTGGACCCTATGCTCAGAAGAGCCAAATGGTTGACCTTTAATGTTCTGTAGTGGCCATCCTGAAATTTTTAAGAATTTTATCTTTGAATGTGTCTTGTTTAGGTAAGGTCTTATGGGACAGTAGAGGGTGTTGGGGGATTAGAGGTTTGGAGCACTGGAGCGGTCTCAGCTTCTGCCACCTCCTTGTCATCCTCAGAGAGATTGTGATGGCCTGCTCCCCCATCCCTGCTGCCCTTCACCCTTCCTGATCTCCCCCTCCCCACCCTGGCCCAGAGGTCACTGCAGCCCCTTGTCCCCAGAGCGGCCTGACATGGGCACAGGGAAGGGCAAGGTTGTGTGCATGTGTCTCGTGGTGTCTTGGATAGGGAGTGGCAGCAGTCAACACTGCCCTGCACTGATAGCACCCGGGGAGCTTCCATGGGCATCTAGGAAGGGGTGAGCCTCTGACCCACTCTTCATCCAGATACGCAGTGCATCCTGGCGCAGAGGTTGCAATTTCCATTGGGTTCACTCATCCTGCATGAGCTGGGGCCTCAATCCCACAGGAAGGGAAGACATTCGATCAATTTCCCTATCCCCAGCTGGACCAGGCACTGCAATCTGGCAGTGGGAAGGAATGGACACCCAAGAGCTAGTACATTTACTGGCATATTTTTCCTACTTGTGAATAAGAAGCTTGGCATTTTTATTTTGCCCTGGGTCCTGCAAATTATGTAGTTGGCCCTTGTTCTAATTTTGTACCCAATTATAGAATAGTGATAAATATGACAAAATATTGTTTTGATGCTCTTAAGTATAAATGTATTATAATTGGATGGAAATATTTGGCTAATTTATTATTTATTATCATTATTTACATTTGAAATTCAAGCTGTTTTATTATAAACAACTTCCCCTGTGTTTTTCCTTTATATTAAAATTAGAACTGTAATGCAGTTGATAACCATTGTTTTAGAAGTAGTAGACAATCTAATTTTTTTGAAAAAAGAAATTTCATTGTGGCATAAAAATGTGAAAGCAAGATGGAGATGATATGGTTATAGACTCAGAAAATCTGTAAGTCAAATATTACTACAGTTAGTAAATAATTCAGAAAATAGTAGGATGGGAAATTTATAGATATAAAGCAATAGCTGTCATTGATACAAAAAAACCAGTCAAAATATGAAAGAAAAAAAGCCCATTTACAATACTAGCAAACAGGTAAAACATCTAGAACTAAACTTAACAAGAAATAGGAAACACCTAAACAAAGAAAACTTGAAAATTCTACCAAAGACTGCAAAACAAGGCTTGACCAAATGGAGAAGCACACCACGCTGCTGAAAATAAATATTTGACATCATATTATAGTAATGAAAGCTCTTTCTATCTTCATTTGCAAATTTAATGAATCTGAAAAAAATACAATGTTTTGAAGGAACAGGTATTAAAGTTCATGTTAAAAATTAAAAAAAGAAATTAAAAAAAAAACCTGAGGCCGGGCGCGGTGGCTCAAGCCTGTAATCCTAGCACTTTGGGAGGCCGAGACGGGCGGATCACGAGGTCAGAAGATCGAGACCATCCTGGCTAACACGGTGAAACCCTGCCTCTACTAAAAATACAAAAACTAGCCGGGCGAGGTGGCGGGCACCTGTAGTCCCAGCTACTCGGGAGGCTGAGGCAGGAGAATGGCGTAAACCCAGGAGGTGGAGCTTGCAGTGAGCTGAGATCTGGCCACTGCACTCCAGTCCGGGCGACAGAGCGAGACTCCGCCTCAAAAAAAAAAAAAAAAAAAAAAAAACCTGAAAAATTAGGGCCAGGCAAAGAGAATTGTTCTATCAGATACCAAAATGTGCTCTGAAGTCACAAGAATTAAAACAGACAGATGTACCAATGGAATTAAGTTGAAAATCCAGAACCTGACCTTGGTATGTACAGGACTTCAGGTATGATAAAGGTGGTACCTTGAGGATATTCAATAAATGGGATTGGGACCACTGGGTAGCCATCTAGAAAAGAATTATCCAGAGATAAAGGAAATTGAATCTGTATCTTAAACCAAACAATGACACAAAATGGACAAAGATATAAAAATCATACAATTATAAAAATACTTGAAGAAAACATGGGGAAATTATTTCATTACCTCAGAGTGAAGAAGTTTTTTCTAAATATGACACAAAACACAGAATCTGTGAAAAACTTAAATACATAACACAAATCATCAATACTGAAAATCAGCAAAACCATCAATATTTACAAAATGTAAATGTGTCAATATCAAAATATTGATAAATATCAACATCAATCAGAATTAATATTTAAAAATCCACCATAAGTAAAGACAAAGGTCAAATGACAAACAAAGACACATTTGAATCTGTTAATGCAAAAATATAATCTCATTTATACATAAAGAGCTTCTAAAAATAAATAAGCAAAAGGCTGACAATACAAGTTTAAAAGTAGGTAAAATGTTATACTCAATTCACAGAAGAGGAAATAGGAATGGCTCTCAAGATGAAAAGACGATTAATCTCAGTCATAATTAAAATTACACTGCTTGTGAAAGACATTAATGTTCACCAAATATTCCACTGGCTCCCACACACACTGTGTGGCTTGCACTTAGGTGTGCCATGTCAGAAGTAATTAATAATCAGCGCCCCTTTCCAGCCTGAGGGAGTGGAAAGAACCTGCTTGCTTCTCCACTCTCTATACCTTGTCAAGGTAACCAAGGAGACCTCGTGCTGCAGACGATGAAGCTACATGGCGGCTGAGTCTCCAGTAGCCCAGAGCCTCGAGTGATGAGTGAAGTAGGGCCCACCTCACCTGCATGGGGGTGGGTAATGTGCACAAAGGACACACTGTTGTGTTCAGCCAGTGAGCTTTGGGTGATGCATAACCTCTCTTACCTTGCCTCATATACTTCAATGTATTTTTCACCACTTTGGTAAATAAGCAAAAGTCTGTTAATGCAAAGTGTAAAGTGGTGGAGAAAATGATGCACTATTTTCCACTTTTAGACCTTTTCCCACAAATATGTAAGTATGAAATAAAGTTTTTTGTTGCAGCATTGTTTCTAATAGGAAAAATTGGAAATAACCTAAGTATCTGCCAACGGAAAACTGGTGATTTTATATATATATACAATATTTTACATATATATACAATGTTTTACAAACTGGAATATCATGCAACTACAAAAAAAAAGAACGAGGAAATGCTGTATAGAGTTGGAATGTTGTCTAAGATACATCAGTAGTTTAAAAAAAAAAGTGGATAATTTGTTTAGGAAGAGAAGAGGAATCTTTGTACATATATATGCATGTGTGTGTGTGTATTCATGTGTTTGATGCTTGAACAACACAGTTTTGAACTACTCAGGTCCACTTATATTTTCTTCTACCTCTGCCACCCTGAGACACAAAGCCCAGCCCCTTCTCTTCCTCCTTTCCCTCAGCCTACTCAACGTGAAGACAATGAGGATGAAGACTTTTACGATGATTTACTCCTACTTAATACATAGTAAATGTATTTTATCTTTCTTATAATTTTCTAAATAACATTTTCTTTTCTCCAGCTTACTTACTGTAAGAATATAGTACATAATATGTATAACATACAAGATATATGTTAATCAACTGTTTATGTTATTGGTAAGGCTCAGTAAACAGTATGTGTACTTAAGTTTTGGAGAATCAAAAGTTGTGTGCAGATTTTCACACACACACACAGAGAGAGAGAGAGAGAGAGAGAGAGAGTTGAATTCTAAGATAGCACTCGAGGTCCCCACCTCCTGGTGGTTATACTCTGTCTACTGCCCTCTTCTTCAATGTGGGTAGAACATGGGACTTTTCTAGTTTATAGAAAATAACAAAGATGATGAGAATTTCCAGAAATAATTAAAGTCCCAAGTCAACTGATTTTGTGTCTCACAATTAAGTACAAAGTCAGCTGCAGGTTTATTGTACATATTTTTTATCAAGGTGAGGAAGTTTCTCTATATGCCTAGTTTGTTGAGAGGTTTCAATACGAATGGTTGCAGGATATTTTCAAACACATTTCCTGCATTGATTCATATGATCACATATTTTTTCTTGAAGTTTTTGATGTTTTGTAATGGATTACATTAGATAATTTTAGAATGTTGAATCAACCTTGCATGCCTGGCATAAACCTCCCTTGTTTAAGGTGTATATTCTTCTTATAAACTGCTGGATTCAAATTGTTAATATTTGGTTGAAGACTTCTGCATATATGTGCATGAAAGACATTATTTTTTAGTTTTCTTGTAATATTTTTCAGCTTTGGGTATTAGGGTAATTCTGGCCTCATAGAGTAAGTTAGAAAGTGTTTCCTCTACTTTTATTTTTCTAGAAGGGATTGTAGATAAGTGATATTATTTCTTCCTTCAGTGTTTGGTAGAATTCACCAGTGAAACTGAGGCTGGTGCTTTCTCTTTTGGAAGGCTGTTAACATTAATCCAATTTTTAAAATGTATATCACCCTATTCAGATATCTACTTCACGTTGTGTGAATTATTGTAGATTTTTGTCTTTAAAACAACTGGTCCATTTAATCTAAGTTATAAAATTTATGAGAAGAGAGTTGCTCATAATATTCCTTTATTATCTTTTAGTGTCCTTGGGATCAGTAGTAATGGTCCCTTTTTCATTTCTGATAATAGAAATTTATGTCTTCTTTCTTTTGTTCTTGGTTAGAGTGGCTAGAGGCTTATCAATTATATTGGTCTTTTCAAAGAAACAGCTTTTGATTTTGTTGATTTTTCTCTATTAACTTTTGGTTTCCAATTTCACTGCCTTCTTCACTAATTTTTATTATTTCTTTTATATTACTGTTTTCAGTTTGTATTATTATACTTTCTCTAACTTCGTAAGGTGGAAGCTTAGGCTATTAATTTTATATCTTTCTTTTCTTCTTGTCTAATACATGCATTCAATGCTATAGATTTTCATCTAAAGCATTACTTTCATTGTATCCAAAAATGTTGATAGATTGTATTTTCATTTCATTTAGTTCAAAATATTTAAAAACTTTCACTGAGAGTTATTTGACCCATGTGTTATTTAGAAGTGTGTTTTTTAAGGACCCAATATTTCTGGGTTTCCAGCTATTTTTCTGTTACAGATTTTTAGTTTAATTTCATTCTAGTCTAAGAGTATACATTGTATGATTTTTACTCTTTTAAATTTGTTATGGTTAGGCCCAGGTTGTCATTAACCTTGGTGAATGTTCTATGTGTGTTTGAGAACAATGTGTATTTTGCTATTGTTGGATGAAGTAGTTTATAGATGTCAATTATATCCAGTTGATTTATGATGTAGTTGAACTCACATATGTTCTTACTGATTTTGTGCCTGCTAGCTGTGTCCATTTTTGGTAGAGGAGTGTTAAAAATCTCCAACTATCATAGTGAATTTATGTTTGTCCTTGCAGTTCTAGCAGTTTTGGCTCCATGTATTTTGATGCTCTGTAGTGAGACACACACACAGTAAGAAATTATATGCCCTATTGGAGAAGTGGCCCCTTTACCATTATATAATGGTCTTCTCTGTCCTGATCATTTTTCTTACTCAGATGTCCATTTTGCCTGAAATTAACATAACTACTCTGGCTTTCTTTTTATTAGCATTATCATAACATATTTTTACCCATCCCTTCACTTTTCATCTATCTGTGCCATTCCATTTAGCGAGAGTTTTTATAAAAACATATAGTGGGTTCTGTTTTTTATGCACTCTGTAAGTCCCTGTCGTTTGCTTAAAGTATTTAGATGATTCACATTTAAAATGATTATTGACATAGTCGAAATAACATCTACCACATTTGTAACTGTTTTCTCTTCATTGCGATTGTTATTTGTTGTTATTTTTAACCTTCTATTTTGTGCCTTCCCTAATTTTGATTATGCATTTTATGTTATTTTATTTTTTTCTTCTCTCTTAGCATACCCGATTGTAACATTTCCTTTTACTCTTTTTTTCTCTACACTTCTCTTCTCGCTTCATTTCATTCATTTGATCTTCAATCACTGATACTCTTTCTTCCAGTTGATCAAGTTGGTTACTGAAGCTTGTGCATCGGTCACGTAGTTCTTGTGTCATGGTTTTCATCTCTATCAGTTCTTTTATGGTCTTCTCTGCATTGATTATTCTAGTTATCCATTCATCCATTCTTTTTTCAAGGTTTTTAGTTTCTTCGCGCTGGGTAGTTTCCTCCTTTAGCTCTGAGAAGTTTGATCGACTGAAGCCTTCTTCTCTCAACTCATCAAAGTCATTGCTGGCGATGAGCTGTGTTCCTTTGGAGGGGGAGACGCGCTCTGATTTTTTGAATTTCCAGCTTTTCTGCACTGCTTTTTCCCCATCTTTGTGGTTTTATCTGCCTTTGGTCTTTGATGATGGTGATGTACTGATGGAGTTTGGTGTAGGTGTCCTTTCTGTTTGTTAGTTTTCCTTCTAACAGTCAGGACCCTCAGCTGTAGGTCTGCTGGAGATTGCTTGAGGTCCACTCCAGACCCTGTTTGCCTGGGTATCAGCAGCAGAGGCTGCAGAAGATAGAATATTGCTGAACAGCGAGTGCTACTGTCTGATTCTTGCTCTGGAAGCTTCGTCTCAGAGGTGTACCCAGCCGTATTAGGTGTGAGGTGTTGGTCTGCACCTAGTAGGGGATGTCTCCCAGTTAGGCTACTCAGGGGTCAGGGACCCACTTGAGCAGGAAGTCTGTCCATTCTCAGATCTCAACCTCCGTGCTGGGAGAACCACTGCTTTCTTCAAAGCTGTCAGACAGGGACTTTTACATCTGCAGAGGTTTCTGCTGCTTTGTGTTCAGGTATGCCCTGTCCCCAGAGGTGGAGTCTACAGAGGCAGGCAGGCCCCCTTGCTGCTGCGGTGGGCTCCACCCAATTCGAGCTTCCTGGAGGCTTTGTTTACCTACTTAAGCCTCAGCAATGGTGGGTGCCCGTCCCCCAGCCTCGCTGCCGCCATGGTTAGATCTCAGACTGCTGTGCTAGGAATGAGGGAGGCTCTGTGGGCGTGGGACCCTCCGACCAGGTGTGGGATATAATCTCCTGGGGTGCCATTTGCTAAGACCCTTGGTAAAGCACAGTATTAGGGTGGGAGTTACCCGATTTTCCAGGTGTTGTGTGTCTCAGTTTCCCTTGGCTAGGAAAAGGAATTCCCTTGCCCCTTGCGCTTCCCAGGTGGGGTGATGTCTTGCCCTTCTTCAGCTCTCGCTGGTCTGACTGCACCTGCTGACCAGCATGGACTGTCCCACACACTCCAGTGAGATGAACCCGGTACCTCAGTTGAAAATGCAGCAATCACCCATCTTCTGTGTCACTCATGCTGGGAGCTGGAGGCTGGATTCCTATTCGGCCATCTTGGGCGTCCCCCTCTAATACATGTCCGGATTGTAACATTTCTTAAAACTTTAGGGGTTGTCCTACAGTTTGCAATGCCCATTTACCACTAATCGAAGTTCACATTCAAAGACAGGTTGAGTATCTATTATCCAAAATGGTTGGGACCACAAGTGTCTCAGATTTCTTTTTTTTTTTTTTAAAGGAATATTTTGCATTATACATATGTACTGATCATCCCAATTCTGAAAGCCTGAAATCCAACATGGTCTAGTGGGGGCTTCTTTTGAGTTTCATGTCAATGCTCAAAATGTTTAGGATTTGAGAGCATTTGGCGTTTTGAATTTTGGGATTTGGGATGCTCAACTTGTAACAGTATATACACCACTTCATAGTAGTGCAATATCTTATAGCAAAGTATTCTCAATTCTTCCCTCTCATCCCTTATAAACATTGTTGTTATTTGTTTTACTTATCCATAAGCTATAATCACTCAACATATTGATGCTGTTACTATCTTGAACTAAACTCCTATAATTAAACTAAAGAGTTTTGCTGTGCTGAAGCTCTTTAATTAGATCCCATTTGTCAGTTTTGCTTTGCCAGTTATTGCAGAGCCATTTATCAAACAGAGAGTGCTTACTGCCATTGCTTGTTTTTGTCAGCTTTGTTGAAGATTAGATGACTGTAGGTGTGTGGCCTTATTTCTGAGCCCTCTATTCTGTTCCATTGCCCGAAGTATCTATTTTTGTGCCTACACCATGCAGTTTTGGTTACTATAGCCCTATAGTATAATTTGAAGTTAGGTAACATGATACCTCCAGCTTTGATCTTTTTGCTTAGGATTGCCCTGGGTATTCAGGCTCTTTTATGGTTCCAAATAAATTTTAAAATAGTTTTTTCCAGTTCTGTTATGAATATCATTGATAGTTTGATGGGAATAGCATTGAATCTAAAATTTGCTTTGGGAAGTATAGTGATTTTAATTATTCTTCCTAGTCACGAGCACGGAATGTTTTTCCATTTGTTTGTATCCTCTCTGATTTCTTTGAGCAGCTTTTTTAAATTCTTCTCATAGAGATTGCTCACCTCCCTGGTTATCTGTATTCCTAGGTATTTTATTCTTTTTTCTGGCAATTATGAATTGTGTTCCTGATTTGGCTCTCTGCTTGACTCTTGTTGGTGTATAGAAATGCTAGTGATTTTTGTACATTGATTTTGTATCCTAAGACTTCACTGAAGTTGTTTATCAGTTGAAGGAGCTTTGGGCTGAAAATATGGAGTTTTCTAGATATAGAATCATATCGTCGGCAAAGAGGGACAGTTTGACTTCCTTTCTTTCTCTTTTGATGCCTTTTGTTTTATTTTTTTTTTTTCTTGCCTAATTGCTCTGGCCAGGACTTCCAGTACTTATTGATTAGGAGTGGTGAGAGAGGGCATCCTTGCCATGTGCCAGGTTTCAACACGAATCTTTCCAGATTTTGCCCATTCTGTATGATAATGGTTTTGGATGTGTCATAGATAGCTCTTATTATTTCGAGGTATGTTCCTTCAACACTTAGTTTATTGAGAATTTTTAACATGAAGCAGTGTTGAATTTTATTGAAAGCCTTTTCCTGCATCTATTGAGATATTCATGTGGTTTCTGTTTTTAGTTCTGTTTATGTGATGAATCACATTTACTGATTTGCATATTGATATGGTTAAGCTTTGTGTCCTCACCCAAATTGCATCTTGAATTATAATATCTATAATCCTCATGTGTCAAAGGAAAGACCAGGTGGAGGTAATTGAACCATGGCAGCAATTTCCCCCATGCTGTTCTCATGAGAGTGAGTGACTTCTCACAAGATCTGATGGTTTTATAAGGGGTTATTCCCCCCTTCACTCAGTGCTTGTTCTTCCTGCTGCCTTGTGAAGAAGGTGCCTTGCTTCCCCTTCGCCTTCTGCCATGACTGTAAGTTTCCTGAGTTCTTCCCAGCCATGCTGAACTGTTGTCAATTAAACCTCTTTCCTTTACAAATTATCCAGCTTCGGGCAGTTCTTTTGATGCAGTATAAAAACAGACTAATACACGTGTGTTGAACCAACCTTGCATCCCAGGGATAAAGCATGGTGAATGATCATGGTGAATAAACATTTTAATATGCTGCTGGATTTGGTTTGCCAGTATTTTGTTGAGGATTTTTACATTGATGTTAATCAGGGATACTGGCCTAGAGTTTTCATGTTTTGTTGTGTCTTTGTCAGATTTTGGTATCAGGATGGTGGTAACCCCATAGACTGAGTTAGGAAACAGACCCTCCTCCTCCATTTTTTGGAATAGTTTCAGTAGGAATGGTACCATCTCTTCTTTGTGCATCTGGTAGAATTTACCTGTGAATCTGTCTGGTCCTGGGCTCTTTTTAGTTGGTAGACTATTTATTACTGATTCAATTTTGGAGCCCATTATTGGTCTGTTCAGTGATTTAGTTTCATCCTGGTTCAGTCTTGGGAGGGTGTATGTGTCCAGCAATTTATCCATTTCTTCTAGATTCTAGTTTGTGTGCACAGAGGTGTTCATAATATTCTCTGATGGTTATTTGTATTTCTGGCAATATCCTCTTTGTCCTTTCTAATTGTGTTGATTTGGATCTTCTCCCTTTTCTTCTTTATTCATCTAGCTAATGACCTATATATTTTTTTAAGTTTTTTCAAAAAACTAATTCCTGGATTTGTTAATCTTTTGAATGGTTTTTCATCTCTATCTCCTTCAGTTCAACTCTGATTTTGTTGCTTCTTGTCTTCTGCTAGCTTTAGGGTTGGTTTCCTCTTAGCTCGCTAGTTCTTTTAGTTGTGATATTAGGTTGTTAAATTGAAATCTTTCTAATTTTTTGATGTGGGCATTTAGTGCTATAACCTTTCTGCTTAGCACTGCCTTAGCTGTGTCCCAGAGATTCTGGTATGTTATATCTTTGTTCTCATTAGTTTCAAAGAACTTCTTGATTTCTGCCTTAATTTCATTATTTACTCTCAAAAGTCAGGAGCAGGTTAGCCAATTTCCATGTAATTGTAGGTTTTGAGTTAATTTCTTAGTCTTGAGTTCTAATTTGACTGTGCTGTGATCTGAGAGATTGGTTGCTATGATTGCATTTGCTAAGAAGTATTTTATGTTTGGTTATGAGATCGATTTTAAAGTATGTGCCATGTGGTAATGATAAAAATATGTATTTCCTTGCTTTTGAGTGGAGAGTTCTATGGATATCTGTGAGGTCTCTGATCCAGTGCTGAGTTCAGACCCTGAATAACTTTTTAATTTTCTCCCTTGATGATCTGTCTAATATTGTCAGTGGGTGTTAAAGTCTCCCACTGTTATTGTGTGGGAGTTTAAGTCTTTTTGAAAGTCTCTAAAACTTTTCCTTATGAAATTGGTGCTCCTGGGGTGGGTGCATATATATTTAGGATAGTTAGTTCTTTTTGAATTGAACCCTTTACCATTATGCAATGCCCTTCTTTGTCTTTTTTGATCTTCTTTGGTTTAAAGTCTGTTTTGTCTGAAATTAGGGTTACAACCTCTGATTTTTTCTGTTTCCATTTGCTTGGTAGATTTTTCTCCATCCCTTTATTTTGAGCCTATGGGTGGCACTACATGTCAGATGGATCTCTTGAAGACAGAAAACCAATCGGTCTTAGTTCTTTGTCCAGCTTGCCACTCTGTGACCTTTAATTGGGATAGTTAGCCCATTTGCATTCAAGGTTATTATTGATATGTGTGGATTTGATCCTGTCATCATGATGTTAGCTGGTTATTGTGCAGACTTGTTTATGTGATTGCTTTATAGTATCATTGGTCTGTGTACTTGTATTTTCATAGTGACTGGTAACAATCTTTTCTTTCCATGTTAGTGCTTCCTTTAGGAGCTCTTGTAAGGCAGGTCTGGTAATAATACATTCCCTCAGCATTTGCTTGTCTGAAAAGGATCTTATTTCTCCTTTGCTTATGAAGCTTAGTTTAGCCAGATATTACATTCTGGGTTGTAATTTCTTTTCTTTGATAACGTTGAATATGGGCTCCCAATTTCTTCTGACTTGTAGGGTTTCTCCCAAAAGGTCCACTGTTAATCTGATGGGCTTCCCTTTGTAGATGACCTGTCACTTCTCTGCAGTTGCCTTTAACATTTTTTCTTTCATTTCAACCTTGGAGAATCTGATGGTTATGTGTCTTGGGGATAATCTTCTTGTAATGTATCTTACTGGGGTTCTTTGCACTTCCTGAATTTGAATGTTGGTTTTTCTAGCCAGGTTGTGGGAAGTTCCCAATGAATAATATCCTGAAATATGTTTCCAAGTTGCTTCCAGTCTCCCCATCTCTTTCAGGGGCACAAATGAATTACAGTTTTCTGTCTCTTAACACTATCCCATATTTCTTGGAGGCTTTGTTCATTCCTTTTCATCCTTTCTTCTCTATTGTTGTCTGACTATCTTGTTTCAGAAAGTCAGTCTTCAAGCTCTGAGATTCTTTCCGCTGCTAGGTCTATTTTGCTGTTAATAATTGTGATTGCATTATGACATTCTCGTAGTGTTGTTTTTCGGCTTTATCTATCTGGTTATGTTCTTCTCTATACTGGCTAGTTTGTCTGTTAGCTTCTGTATTGTTTTATTGTGATTGTCAGCTTCCTTGGATTGGATTTAAACATACTCCTGCATCTCAATCCATATTTTAAATTCTATTTCTGTCATTTCAGCCATCTCAACCCAGTTCAGAACTCTTGCTGGAGAGATACTGTGGTCATTTTGAGGAATGAAGGCACTCTGGATTTTGAGTTCTTACACTGATTCTTTCTCATCTTTGTGGACTGATGTTCCTCCAGTCTTTGAAGTTAATGTCTTCTGATTTTCTTTTTCTTGTATTCCATTTGATGCCACTGAGGATTTGATTGAGGTATAAGGTAAGTTCATCAACTGGCTTAAATTCTGGAAGCTTTTGGGAAAATTCTGGAAGCCAAGGCTCAGCTCCCAACTCCTGACTGCATGCTCTAACTTTGAGGGACTTGCATCAGGTCCTAACTTTGTTCTCTGGCTCCTCCAACTTAGGAACCCACTGTATTGGGGAGGCTGAGGTGCTCCTAAACCACTGATCTCTACATTCTGATGTGTGGTGCCAACCAAAGCATTTCATAGGGTGGTAGCAATGGGATCTGCCCTTGCTCACATGTGCCAGCAGCAGCATCAGCAGTAACAGCATGGCAAAGTGCACGCTTATCAGCAGCAGCAGGGTGCTGGCAGATGCTGAGGTGCCTGCCTCTGTGTGGACATTCACAGTAGCGGTAACAGTGGTATGGCTGGGGGCTGGGTAGGGGCCCCCAACTGGTGACTGTGTGCATGGTCATGCTGGTGATGATGTTAGCACAGGGGTGGGGCTCTGGTGGCTCCAGGTCTGAGTGTACCCTCTATGTGCATTCACACATGCAGGGTTGGCTGCTCAAGGCAGGAGAAGGTCTGCTGTTCTCCATGCCTCATTTTATTCTTGCAGCAGTGTTGGCACAGGGGCAGGATATTGACGAGGGCAGGGTTTATGGGCTCTGTGCCTGCCAAGGCTCCAAATGCAATGGCAGTATGGTAGGTGGCAGGTGGGATCGGGGAGGATGGAGTGCACTCCTGCCAGCCGCAGTGGCAGGGCAGGGTACATATGCACAAGTGTTCTGGCAAGGGAGCGCAGGCAAAATCTACCCAGGCACACACATTCTGGCAAAACAATGTGAGGAGTGGCCATGGGCCCATGGGAAGCTGCAGTTGGGGAGGAAGCAGGTGCACTGATACATGTCCATCTGCAGGGGCCACACAGCTGGAGCTCTTCACCTCTCAGGCATAGTCCACCAGCACAGGAGCTTTATGTGCCCAAGGGCACCCAAGGCATGCCTACGAGCAGACATGGCCAGGCTCGGGCCCCAGGAGAACCCAGCAGACTAAGAGGTGATCAGATCAGACCAGGCTCATCTAATGGGCAAGACTTCCCTGCAGAATTCAGGTGCAGCAGTTCCCCTAAGGCTACAATCTCCTATGGGAACAAGTTGAGCCTAGGGGGATGGGCATCTCTTGCTAGCCTCCACAATAGACATTCCCACACCAAACCCTCTGGGCTCCTTATCAGCTGGCTCTCTGCCCTTGCCACTTCTCTAAGCATCTCTCCCTGCCAACTCAAGTGTCCATGGCAGTTGAGGGGTCTCTCTCCTGCCAGGATTGCAGATACCCCTGGAGAGAGTGGATTTCTTCTTGCCAGTCCAACTCACCCATTCCCCTAGAGTCGTAGGGGGCCAGGAATGAGCCCCAGTGTGCAGTAGCCCCATGCAAGGTTTCCAGCTTTCTCCTCCTTCAGCCCAGCTTCTGTGTCTTCCCTCCATCCTCTCTTAGTTCTTTCCCTCTGAAGAGCTGTTAGGAGTGTGTCTGTCTTCCTCATCCCTCGGTGGCAGCTGTTCCACCTGACTGTGTCTAGTTGGCCATCTTGCACATCTTGCACATATTTTGAAATTCTTTTAAACATTTTTTGCAAGTCACATCTAAGACAACAAATTCCCATAATTTTAAATTTTATTTGTTCAAGAAAGTCTTTATTCCTCCTTTACTTTTGAAGGATAATTTTGCTGTGTACAGAATTATAGGCTGGTCGGGGTTTTTTCTTCCAACACTTAAAATATTTAATTTCACTCTCTTCTTGCTTGCATATTTTCTAAAGAGAAGTCTACTATAATTCTTATCCTTCTTTGTCTTGTAAGTAAGCTATTTTTTCCTCTGACTTCTTGGGAGATTTTTTTTGTCTTTGATTTTTTTCTACAGCAAGTATGACATGACTAAGTGTAGATAGTTTGGTATTTATTCTGGTTTGTGTTCTCTGAGCTTCTTGGATGTTTGGTGTCTGTTATTAATATTTAGGAAATTCTCAGTCTTTGTTTTCAGATATTTCTTCTGTTCCTTCCTCTCCTTCTTCTTCTTCTGATACTGCCATTACATGTATGTTATACCTTTTGAGATCATCCCATAGTTCTTGGATATTCTGTTTCAGTTCCATCTTTTTCATTCTTTTTTCTCTTTGAATATTAATTTTGAAAGTTTCCGCTGATGTATCTTCCAGCTCACTGATTCTTTCCTCAGCTATGTCCAGTCTACTAACGAGCTTACTAAAAGCATTCTTAATTTCTATTTTATAATGTTTTTGATTTCTAGCAATTCCTTTTTATTTTTTCTTAAGATTTCCTTCTCTCTGTTTACATAAACCGTCTGATCTTACGTATTGTTCACTTTTTCAACTAAAGCCCTTAGGATATTAATCACAGTTGTTTTAAATTTGCGATATAATACGTTGAACATCTCTGTCATATCTGAGGCTGGTTCTGATGCCTGCTTTGTCTCTTCAGGTTGTGTTTCTTGCCTTTTAATATCCTTTGTATTTTTTTATTGATAGACATGTTGTAGCAGGTAATGTGAACTGAGGTACACAGGCCATTAGCATGAGGTTTTATGCTTATCTGGCTAGGAGTTAATTCTGCACCCTCTCAGTTGTGATCTGCTGTTATTCCACTGAAGCCCTGTTGATGTGGTAGTAAAATATTAGGAAGGGGAAACACTACATGATTAAATCTTTCACTTTTGGTGGGCCAGCATCCCTGGGACTTGATTTCCAGAAGAAATTTTCAGGCTTTCTTGGATTTCCTCACGTTATGTGAGACAGGAAAGACAGAGAGGGCGGCAGACATGAATTGACCTTCCTCTAAGCTCATGTAAATGAGTTTCCCTAAAGAACATGTCTGTGTTATGAAGAACAGAACCCTCTGGGTATATTCCAAAAATGTTACTTTTCCCCTCTCCTTCCTCCAGAAGGTATTTCTTTGATTTTCACAGCAAAAATCTGCTAAGGCTGCTGGAGGTAAAATTCAAAAAAGTGTAGGCCTCCCCAACCTTTAAGACCAGGCTTTCAGGCATTTTTCTTTCTCAAGGTAGCTCACGCTCAGACTCCAGTAAGTCTTCAGTTACTCCAGTATTCCTATGAGCTTCCAGAGGCTTTTGCTCACATCAGAATGTGATTCTCCACATTTGCCTTTATCACCACTTTTCAAATGGTGGTTTGCCCTGTGACCTCAATTCTCTAAATGATCTAAGAAGCATGTTAATTTTCAGCTTGTTCATGTTTTTATTGTTGTTGCTGTTGTGAGAATGAGTGTTAACTACCAAACTTTTATCTGTCCAAAAGGAAAACTGAAAACCACAAATCAGTTGACTTTGAGTCCATACAAAGAGAGGTTATCCTGATTGAGCCTGATTTAATTAGATGGAGTCCTTAAAAGAGGGTCTGGGCCCTTCCAATGGATCCGCAAGGCTTCTGAGCTGGCTTTGTAGATGCAAGCTGTTATTAAGTGAAATTAATGTGATTGGGTCACACCTGGGGAACTATGCTCAGCTTCTAGAAGCTGAGGCCTCAGTTGTACAAATACAAGGAACTGAACTCTGCTAACAATCATGTGTGCTCTGATAGGGTTCACGACACATTATCCGAAAATATGGCACACTGGCATTTGAGACAACAGCAGAAACAGGAGGATCTCTCTCTACCTTCATCCTGCCCTTCTCCCTTGAAGCAGGCCTTTAAAACCGAGGAAGAAGTGGCGGGGCGCCATGGCTCACACCTGTAATCCCAGCACTCTGGGAGACGGAGGCAGGTGGATCATGAGGTCAGGAGATCGAGACCATCCTGGCTAACACAGTGAAACCCCGTCTCTACTAATAAATACAAAAAATTAGCCGGGGGTGGTGGCGGGCGCCTGTAGTCCCAGTTTCTCAGGAGGCTGAGGCAGGAGAATGGCGTCAACCCAGGAGGCGGAGCTTGCAGTGAGCTGAGATTAGGCTACTGCACTCCAGCCTGGGCAACAGACCAGCCTGGGTGACAGAGCGAGACTCCATCTCAAAAAAAAAAAAAGAAAAGAAACCTAGGAAGAAGTTTCTGACCTTCCTATGAAGCAGGTCCTAAGTCCTTCATGAAAGCAGTACTTTCTTTCCGTGTATTCAGAGGAAAGGAGCATCCTATTATTGGTGACACAGGGACACAGAGAAGAATCTGAATGAACAGGCCTTGCTGTGTTTCCTCCAGTTTATTACCATGAATCATACTTTTTAATCCAATCATACTTCCCTATGACTATTCACTTCTTCATCAAACTTGTCACAAAAAAACACAGTTTTGCCAAGTTGGGGGGGATCTTTATTTTGTTATGGAGGCTTCTGCATCATGTACAACTTATATTAAATAAATTCATATGCTTTTCTTTTGTTGATTTATCTTTGGTTACAGAGTCTTCAACCATGAACCTAGGATGAGTGAGGAACAGACATTTTTCCTCATCTACAGCTGAGAAGTGTTTGTAACTTCCAAAAGGAATATAGCTCACCTGACATCTTGAATGCAACCTTGTGAGAACCTGAGTAGTGGACACAGCAAAGCCACATCCAGACTCCTGACCCACTGACACTTTGAGATAGTAATTGTGACTTTTTTGAGCTACTAAGTTTGTAGCAATAGAAAACGAGTCATGTGTGTGAATACTTGTGAATGAGTGTGTGTATATACATATGTGTATACTTACCTAGAAAGGATAGCATATTCATAAAATGTATCTGGAAGAATAAGTAAGGACCCAAACAGTATTTGTCTACTGTGGGTGTTGGAAATGGAACAGATTGGGAGCACAGGGAAGGTGGGAAAGGGGCCTTTCACTGTCTTCCTTTTAAAAATTTTTGATGTTTAAATTATATACATTCATGACCAATACAAAAAATTTTTAACATGGAAGATGGGTGCTACTTCAAATACATCCCTTGTGTGAGTCCACGGTGCCCTCTGCGTCCCGGTCTTTAACTTCCCTACAGGAAGTGATGCGAAAGAATCAGGTGAAAAGAAAGGTGCCTCAATTTCTAAAAGTTTATTTATTTATGCATTTATTACTATTTTTTGAGAAAAGAGTCTCACTTTATCACCCAGGCTGAAGTGCAGTGGCGTGATCTCAGCTCACTGCAACCTCCGTCTTCTGGATTCAAGCGATTCTTATGCCTCAGCCTCCTAAGTAGCTGGGATTACAGGTGCAGACCACCACACCCCTAATGTTTGTATTTTCAGTAGAGAAGGGGTTTTGCCAGACTGGTCTCGAACTGATCTCGAGTGATCCACCTGTCTCGGCCTCCCAAAGTGTTGGGATTACAGGTATGAGCCACCACACCTTGTCAACTTCTAAGAATTTTTGCACAAGAGAAGAATTGCCAGGGGAACCGAGAAATAAGAATGGCAGAAATGCAAATTCCTGATCAGGCTACAAATGAATGTGCACTTCATGGATAAAAGTTTCATTCTAAACATGAAGCTAATTCTAAGCAGTTCTTCCACTGAATGATTTGAAAGGAAAATCTAACTGTATCATTTTGTCCCCAAATTTTATGACTGGATTTATGTCAAATACTGGACAGCATAATCTCCACTTGTATCATCTATTTAAAGAAAGTTATTTATTCTAGTGGAAAACTGGGTCGAGTTAAACATGTGGTACTTAAATGTAAAACATTTTTGGAGAGCTGCAAAGAAACGTTTATCTGTTGATATAAGTGTGATTTGAAATATAAAATGTATGAGATGCAGCTATGAAAGAGCATGACTGACTTTTTCTTTTCTTTTTTTTAAACAAATGGGCTCAAGTTTTTACAACCAAGGGGATTTTGTTTCCTTTCAAGCTCCACCTTGAGATGTTTGTTTCACGCTAATGGAGCTGCTGCTAGCTAGGTTTTTGCATTGCTGATTTCAAAGCTATCCTAATAAATTTGTAGCATGCTTTTGTGGATTTCTTCATTGCTTTCTATCTGATATGGTTTGGCTTTGTCCCCACCTAAATCTCATCTTGAATTGTAATAATCCCCACATGTCAAGGGTGGGGTGAGGTGGGGATAATTGAATCATGGAGTCAGTCTCCCCCATACTGCTCTCGTGGTAGTGAATAAGTCTCACGAGATCTGATGGTTTTATAAATGGGACTTCCCCTGCACAAGCCCTCTTGTGGAACTGTGAGTTCAATAAACCTCTTTTTCTTGATAGATTACCCAGTCTCAGGTATGGCTTTATTAGCAGCATGACAACAGACTAATACACTATCCTTTAAAAATGCAGTTGGTATTTCTCCATAGCCAAACTTTATTTGGACTGTAGTCTTGGGGTAAGTGGAAGATGAAGGGGTTAGGAGAAGGACAGAAACATGTGATGAGCTTCTATAATGAAGAACACAAGGCTTCACCTTCTCCATTTCATCTATTCCTCTCAATAAGCCTGTGTAAGGTATCACTATGTCCATTTGAAGGAAGCTGAAGGTTAGTGGGAAAGCCATTTCTTTTAGCCTGTGCAGCATAATGGCCCAACCAGAATTCACCAGATCTGTTTTACTGAAAATTCAAGATCACATCACCACCCTGTGCTGACTCTTACAGTATGGACAAAATGCTTTAGGTTAACAATGAAAGGCACTTGTAAATGAAGTAGAAAGGCCTGAATGGTAGGCGGGTGGGTAACTGCCTTTGTTGGGTAAATTGCTATTCTCAGAAGCAGAGGAGTAGGCCAGGAAAGTGTAGGAACAACCAGCAGCAAGCTGGCAGCCCATGGTCGGTCCAGTCACAGAATAACACCTTGGAGCACCTGGAGAGAGAAGTCACTGCTGCCGAGGACGCTTGCTCAGCCTGGAGATCATTGGCCATGTGCTGGGTGCTGGAACGCAAAGTTTTGCCCTCTGTCACCAAGTCCTCAACGGACATTGAAAAGAAGATAATAAGCCATCACACTCTCGAGTGTCCTACAGTCTGAGTGGTGAGCAGAGGGCATTACAGAAACCAGGCAAGAGGACCACACAGACATGAGCTGTCTACATGGTCTGTTCAGGAAGACAGGTCACTTGTTCTCCACAGCAGTTACTTTCCATCCCGAAGGGTCTGGGCCAGTAGAAGCAGCTGTGTCATCTCTCTCAATCCCATGCTAGAGTCAGGGTTCCTCACTCAACCCAAAACCATGGGAGTTTCAGAGGAAAAGACTCTTGTCTTCCTCCTGGGGATATCTGATTCTTTGGTTTTATTTTGCTTTGATTTTGGTTGCTGTGCTGGCTGTCGATTCTAAGGGCTGGCATACTTCAGTGTTAGTGCCTGCCCTGTCTGGGTCTTGCATATTTTTCCCATGCCTGCTCCACTCTCTGGGTGTCACATGAAAAGTGCTTGTCGTCGCAAAACTTACTAACAACAGAAATGACATTCACACACATCTTTATAATTTAGGGTAGAATATTTTAAGTAAAACAGAAGAGGAACAATTGGGGAGTGTTATATAGGGACCCAGAGGATTATCTTATGGCAAAATATAATCACTTGTCAGCATGTCGAAAATTCTCTGCTTTGATTTTATGTTGCAGTACAATTTCACATGTGTGACAAATAATTACCTTGATTACAGGTATCAGCAGAATACTGTGTAGGGAATAAATAATTGACAGATCCTGGGTCTCTAGAAAATGGAAACATTTGAAATTTAAATACATTCGTGGAATGTGCCTACTCTGCCATTTGTTCATGGACGGTATTTACATTAAGGAAAGCAGGGCTTTTTTCCTAAAAAGTACCAAAAAAGAAAGAAAGAAGTGACTTACGTCTGCAAGAATAACGTAATAAGAAAATCAGTGATTTTTCTAATTGTGTTTTCCTCATCACCACTAGTTTAATGTATTGTGAAGAGAAAGAACACTGGAGTCAGACTTTCCTGGGTTCTGCCACTTAATAGAATGTGAGATTGAGCAAGTCATTGAGATTCTCTAGGCCTCAGCATTTGAGGACAACATCGTTTTCCTCTCAGGAGTGTCCTGAGGATTAAGAGAGATCATGGATATAAAGGGTATGGCATGGAGCATATGGTCAATACATGGTAGCTAATAGTGGTCTGTTCGTCTTTTATTCCAGACAGATGTGCTGCAGACCGGATTGCCATATTCCCAGCTTCCTGATGTTAACTTACTACTACAGCATTTTCAAAACCTCTTGGGTTGGCCTTTTGTTTCAACTGGTACAATCTAAAGATAATTAATGGTGAAATATATGTGTTTGTGGGTGTGTTCTTGAATCAAGATAAACTTACATTGTTTGTATTCATTTTTTAAAATCATGAATGTGTGACTTACTTCCAAGTGTATCTTAAATGCTTGCATGCTTACATTTATGAGAAAAACAATATATGGCCTTGAAAATATATGTGGAACTTATTAAAGGAATTTCCTTGATGGTTTCATCGTTGTGATTTGTAATTTTTCATCAGTTTACATAGATGCATTAAGTTCTTTCCAGCTGTGAAGACAGGTATGTACACAGGTCACTCTGGGGGTTGCAGCCTTCCTGCAAGAAAATACAGGAAATGAGAAATACTAAGATGTCATCTCAGCAAACTGATGAAAATTGATCCTTTTTCAGTATAGAACATGATTCTAGTGAAAAGGCACAAAAGTAGTTTTACATCAATCATTAGACTTTTATTGTTTCCCAAGGTGACAAGAGATAATGCTCGTTCTGATGATGCAGGCATTCTGTTTTTAAAATATGTCACTTTTGTCATATTGTGAAAGTAATATTTAATTATTAAATATAAAAGGGGGGAGAAAGGCAGAGAGGAAAAAAAAATACGGATCAGCCAAATGGAGAAAAAAAATCCATCTTTGAGCCTGCTACGGAAATATACATGCTTTTAGACTTTCTGATATTCTTGGCGTTATGATTTATTTTAAAATAGTTTTTGTTGCTGCAGAGTTATTTTACGACTTGTTGTCTTCCAGTGAAATATGCAATCAACATCTTTTCATGTCAAGAAATAGACTTCTATTAACTATTTTAGTAGCTGCCTATTATCCTATTATATGACTATACCATAATTTATCTAACCAAGATCTTATCATTAGAGTTTTAGGTTGTTATTTTTATTTTCTCCTCCTCTCAAAACACTGTGACGTAAAAATGCTTTATATATACTTTGTAATCTTGTTTGGTTGGTGGATCAGGAGAAGATTCATTAATTTAGAGCTTGAAATAAGTGCTGACAACTCACTCTCTGGGGGTGCTCCCTGGTCAGCGAGACCCGCAGCACTGAAGCTCCCCAACGCTTTCCATGGTGGGCTCCTCTTTCATTTTCATCTTTGGACTCTCTTAAGGGAACAATTGATTCTCACTGTTTAATCAGCTCTTTCCTGGTTACTAATAAGGCTAACATTTCTTGTATTTGTATTGCCTATCTGAATTTATTTTATAAACTACTTGTTCATGCTCTCACCTAACTTCTAATTATTTTGTACATCATTTTTAAAAATGCATATATGCTCTTTATATGTTAGGAACGTGAATATGTCACCTTGTGTTGCAATTTGACGTCAGTTTGCATTTGACCTTCACTTTCACATTAATTAGGTTAACTCCAAATTGTTTGGTTTTACGCCATTACATATTATGCTATTCTTAAAAATAGCATAAATACAGCCACCTTGCATATATGAGCTATTTAAATTCAGGAGGAAATATATTTTGAGACGAACATTCAGGATGAAGGACCAAGGTGACACCCGTTATCAACGAATCTGGAGCTTTGCCAAAATACACCAACTCTGTTTTTTTTAATATACAGAGATTTGCTGTAAGGCTCAGTCTTTTGCAGGGTGAACAAATGAATCTACATAATAATACCCTCTCTAGATCTGTGATAATCCTTTGAGCACATATTGAAATTTCTGCAAAGCAGCTAAATGTGTTTCTAGGATTTAAAAATTCCTAATACATTAATCTGGAAACACAGATGTCTATCTGGCCAAACAAAAGAATGCCTAATAAAGTTTTCAGTGGAAAAATTAGTGTCCAATATCTTCAGCAACCCTAATGGGCCATGAACCAAAAGTGGTAAGCAGCTCAGCTTCCCAGTGCATCTGGATCCAGAATGCTAAATATCTAAATGCGAGGAAGTCACTGCGAGTGAATAATTTTGTTTTAATTGAATGGCTTCGTTGTAACAACAGAAATGTGTTCAATTGGTTTACAGTGTAGAATTGTTTTAGTTTAAAAGGCAAATATTCACAAGGTTTTGTTTTAATGATTTATCATGATAGATGTGTAGCAAAACATAGATCCTAAACCAAGATGGCCCAGGATTGACTCTGGTTGGGCAAAGTAGGTGGTGACTTTGTTTGGTCTGGAAATCCTCAAATGACAGAGCTCACCTAGTCACTGTACTGTCTTTCCATACTGCTAGCGGAAGCTTTCGAAGCTGACCGCTATACATTTGATCCCCCCAACCCAATTAACCTGCCAGGAATGATGGGGTAGAGAAAAAACCTACAATTTGAGCTGTCAATTTAAGCAAGGTAAATATCACTTACTAATCTACAATACTAGAGTAAATGACACCCAAGGAAATAATTCTCTTTACCATTGCACCTATCTGGACAATCTAAGATGGTATTCCGGAGCCAATTACTTTGAAAGCAGGCATTGATTTTATTTTATTTTTTACCAGCATGAAACAAGTTGGCATAAGAAATGTTGGTTTACTACTTTGTTTATATTAATTATATACAGACACTAGAAGGTGATAGCATAAGATTGATTGTAATTGAGCCATAAATTTAACACACAGCAACATCATCCATTTACCTGGACAGCTCTTAGTTGAAATATATTTCTAGAACTGAAATAGGAGAAAGAGAGCCTAAAGATAACAAATGATAAATGCCTTCTATCTATGGCCAAGTGAAGAAATCCTTGACATAAACTAGTGTCTACTCAGCTAGCAAAGTTATTCTCCTATGATACGAATCATGCAAAGTTTAAATATCTAAATGACTATTTATCACCCAAGATTCCTATATTTGGCAAGCGTGCCTAAGAAATTCTAAATTTATGGAAATAAAATGGCTTTTATAGCTATCTCTATATAGTATCCAGCCTCTTGAGTGGCTCTGTTCAGCCATGTAAGGTGTTTACAAGGCTAATTCAGATGTCCAGAAAGTATCTGCTCCATATTAGGCGGAGGCACTGAGGCCCTTGGGCCTGTGTGAATTACAGTAGCCAAAGAAGAATATCAAAGGGAACCTCGAGTATGGATGACAGAGAATGCCACTGGACCACTGAGAGAAACATCTGCAGTCCTGGAACTTGGTTGAAATTTATAACGTTTCTGTTGTGGTAACAGGACAGAACAACTCCAGCGTGTTCTACAGAAATTTGAAGGGGAAACAGGCTGGAAGGAGGAAGGTGAACATCTGTTCTTTAATACCCTTCCAGGTCAGCAAATCTCTACCCATGGGGTGAGGAGAAGGAGAAGCCCAGAGGGCAGTGTTGATCACTTGATTTCAAAGTTGTAGACTTGGTCTTAGCAAAGGAGTAGGCCAGGGGATGATTGAGGGGTTTTGGGTTATGAATGGTAAACATGCCCATAGGAGTCCAGGCTCAACAGTTCTCTAACTGACTTCAGATCATGTCGCTCAAGTACTGGGAAAATAGAGAACACCTGGAAGGATGACAGAGCATTGTCAGACTCCGAAGCAGATAGTGAGTCACATTTGCAGTGGGAGATTTCCATCTGATGTGGATTTGGAAGTAGACACGTGATCAACCTTGATATCCAATTTGAAGTATAATTTGCAATAGGTTTCCAGATGGGCTGTGTATGAGCAGTATAAGAAGGGACAGAATCAACACTGACCGCCCCACTTTTTTGGTCCATCCCAGAGGATTCTTGAGAGGAGTGCGGAGGTGAAGGAAAGTGCTGGGCTTAGAGGGAACCTGGGAAATTGCCTGACCCAGGAAACACTTTGGGGCATGCACCGGCTAACAGAGAGACGGCCAGGAAATGTGTGTGCTTTCCCCACCCCACCACAATCCAAAATGTAAATGAAATCACAATTTGAAAATTAAATGACCCTAACTGGATATCAAGTTACTGTATTGGCATAAAGAAAAAAAATATTTCCAGTGGCTCTAAATACAGGAATTTTAGAGTATATTCATCTACACACATGCACAAAGGAATTTTAAATTGCATTTAGTAATCATAGTTATTAACATACTAGTGTTATTTTGAAATTAACATATCTGTACAAGAGAAAATATGTAATTTTACAAGTAATTGTTAAATTGTTAAGCAAATAATGTTAATGTAGTTAACAAAATTTTTAGTGTAAGATAAAAGAGGTATAAATACAAAATCAATAGCATGAAAACTACCATCTTAAATTTGAATTAGAAATACTATTATGGGCTTATGATTTATTTTCTTGTTCTTCTAAAACAAAGACTTCCCAGTTCTGTCCAGTGGAAAGGCCAAAAAAACATAAGGAGAATCTAGTAGTAGTTAGCAACCCTCACACATAATAGTGGCCTCTGACTACCATTTCTCACTAAAGGAACAGTGCTCTAAGTCTGAGATAGAAATACGTAAGGCAAATCCCGAACATCGTGTGTGGCTGGAAGGCAACAGGGCTACCAACAGCCACAGGAGTCATGTCAAAGATTCAGCCTAAAGGAGTTCTCCAAAATCAAGATGAGATATTCTGAACATCAAAAAAATAAAATAATGTCTGCAATGGACTAAAACATCAAATTCATAAAAACTCATCTGTTTATAATGATTTAAAAAAATCCTTGCTTATTCTTGGAAGTTGCTAAGGCATCAGCTTTATTTTTTTGAAAATCAGTAAATAAAGGGAAAAAGTCAAGCACATACCCTATCTTTTCCATACGAACATACTTCTGGTACCCATGTAGTTAATGATGGAAAATTCTGCACGACAAAATTCTAATTATTAAGTGGCAGGTTTAGAAAATCACCACTTTCATGCCTGTAATCCCAGCACTTTGGGAGGCCAAGGCCGGCAGGAGATCGGAGGTCAAGAGTTTAAGAACAGAGAATGCCACTGGCCAACATGGTGAAAACCCATCCTCTAAAAAAATACAAAAATTAGCCAGGCCTGATAGCAGGTGCCTGTAATCCCAGCTACTTCGGAGGCTGAGGTGGGAGAATCACTTGACCTCGGGAGGCAGAGGTTGCAGTGAGCCCAGATGGTGCCACTATACTCCAGCCTGGGCAACAGACCAAGACTTTGTCTCCAAAAAAACATAAAATACATTAAAAAATAAAAAAATCAGCACTTTGCCGTTCCTAATGAAGTAGTGGATGTAGACTATTTTCATCAATGTCTGTGGAAACCATTCAGTGAAAAGTTAAAGGGTAACTTTAGAATGCAGAATCAGGTTGACAACATTGGAACCCACAGTTCAAACACTTTGCGGGAGGTAAAACTGTGAGGTCTCAGGAGCCTCCTGTTTTAACACTGTAGGAAGCACCCAGTGTCACTGGAGAAGTAAAAAAGTGGTTTATTCTAGTCCACCCTCTGTACTAGTAAAAGCATAAGCATGAGTAACTACATGTTGAAGAAGCCATTGCCAATGCAGAAAGTAGCCAGTTCTATTTCATGTAAATCATCTGGTTGCCATCATGCAATATATGGTCTGCGTAAAAAGATGGAGAGGAAATTACTACAGAGGGACACAAAAGAGACATTGAGAGGCAAGCCAAGCAATACTGCCCAGGAACCTTTGGGGCTGTAATTCCAATAAACCAACTCTAAAAAGACATTTTTCAGAAAAGTAGAAATTTGTACACAGGCCAGGTATATAATAATGATGAGAAATTATTTTAAGTCTTAGTGGGTGTGAAAATGTTATTATGGTTATGTGTTTAAGTCTCATCTGTTAAAGAGACATCCTGCAGTATTTATAAATGGAGTGACATTATGTCTGGGATCTCTTTAGAACACTTCAAGGGAGATGGGGGGAATGGCAAGAAGTGTGAGGAGTCATACTGCAACAAGACAAGCAAAATGAATTGTTGAAGTGGCCAATAGACAATAGGATTCCATTAATTTCCCTCTACTTTTGTGTATATCTGAAAATGTGATTAATATGAAATAACACTAAAGCCAATCATCAATGCTGCTTTCCTGGAAGCAGAAAAAGGCCCTAGAGATTCTGAATTGCAACACAGACTATTTCTAGCCCTATCCAGGAAAAATATTTGCTTATAGGTGGTGTCTCTGACAATACCATTGATTCACAAACCATGATCTTAATCCACTAGAGCCTGGAGTTTCTCTGAGACCAGCTAGGTTGTCAGCCTCACCCAATATCACAGGAAATTTGACTGTTTCCACCAATCTCTGTAATGAGTAAGTCATATTTTGATTGTGTCGGCCACGGTCTTCTGGGGGATCTTCATTATCACTGGCACGATAGAGCACACGGCAGCTGGTGAACCGAAGGCAGCAGCCCTCATCCCCAGGAAACTCATTTCAGGGAGAGGGAAAAAAAAGGCAATAAAGCTGTCAGTGCAATAATGCTTCACCTTGTGAAGTGTGAATGCCTCAATGCTGGGATATGTTTTTGTGTAGTGAATTATCCCCTCGTCTGCTAAGAATAGAAACTGCAGCTGCTTAGGCATAACAAGAAAGTTGTTCATTTCTTTGAAAAGTGCTTTCTTTCTTCACAAACATGCCTCACTCAGGCATAAGCTAGTTCAAATCTTTCTGGAGTCCTCCAATTAGCTGCAATTGAACATGTACGAATGCTACTCCAATGAGACCTGTTTGCATATAGTTTATAAGAGGCATCGTTTTTCCTAATGTTTTTCTTCCCCACCTAGGGAAAGTACAGGCTCTGTGTAGCCATTTCAGGGATGATGGTTAATTTTATGTGTCAGCCTGAAGAGTGTTTTTGGATGTGATTAACATTTAAATTTATAATCTTTGGGTAAAACAGATTGCCCTCCATAATGTATGTAGGTGGACCTCAACCCATCAGCTGAAGGCCTGAACGGAACAAAAAGACCGACTTCCCCAAGCAAGAGGGAATTCTCCAGTAGCCAGCCTACCAGTCTACCTGCCCTATCAGGTCTCTAGGGTCTCCAGCCTGCTGGACCATGCTGCAGATTTTGGGCTTCTCAGCCCTTCCGTAATCACGAGAGCAAATTCCTTTCAATAAATCATGTATCATAATGTACGGGATAAATATAACCTAAATCATATATATGAAATCCTAATTCTCCTAGCACAAGTCTATGCATTTAACCTTATAGAACTAAATGGCCCTTTAACAACAAAGTTGGTTTCATCTTCTAAATCGTCCATATATATCCTATTGCTTCTGCTTCCTTAGCGAACCCCCACACATCAGGGGCAGGAAAACGGTTCATCTACCTTAAACACTCAGGTTTCCTATTTTGCTACCTCAGACCTTCACTTGATATAGAAATATTAGAAACCACACACTTCCCTGAAATGAATCCTTCCAGCATCAGTTTGTGTGAGGACTGAGCTGTGAGTCATGACCGAGTATGGTGTCATGCTGTGGCTTTGAGTGTGGTCAGTCACCCCAGTGGCACGTCTTCATCTCCAGGCTCCCCTTCATCGACAAGCATGCATTTGGATTTGTTTTATGAAAATGTAATCAATGTTTACCTTTTCAAGGACAATGTTAACCTTCAAATTGGGACATATAAATCTAACCTCAAATTTAACCTCTACTAATTACTTGCTGTGAAATCCTTGGGCTCATTAAACTCTGTGCCTCCATCTCCTCATCTGGAAAACAAGCATTTTTAAAATTTCTCCTTAAGAGGTTTATTGTGAAGACAAAAACAAAAAAAACAAAATGATAGGATCCCAAGATGGAGTGCAGGATGTCACCAATCAATCTAACATACTACTACTACGTGATGGGTGGAGAAAAGGTGTGACCTGAAAAAACTTTCAAATATGTAGTAAAAGCAAAGGAAACAGCACAAAGCACTACACTCTGAATGGTAAAGCTGTTTCCCACAGAGGCATAGTTTCATAATCTTCATGCTGCTATAGATGTATACCAAAATTGGACAGTTAAATAAATAGATAGCCGATGGTAAGGATTTACAGCTAAGCAAGAGGGAGCTTCGAATAATCCATGGGGTCATAAATGGAGATGCAGACAGCAGTATGAACTCATGTTTAGACTAATGTTTAGGCTCATACAGATGCATAGTTACCTACAGAAATAGTTATGGATACAAGTATATACAGGGGTTAGTGGGCAGACACCTCTTGCCCTGCTCTATCAGTTGAGAGGGCCTGGAAGCCATTAGTCACCAGTAGCACCAGTACCTCTAGCACCCAAAGCTTGATTTCTAGTGCTATTCTCCAGCAAAGTGAATCAGGGAGCCTTGAGAAAGAGTAAGCTCTAAAACTGAATCAAAATTCACAAGATGAGTCTGGAGCATCTTGTAGTACCAGGAATCAAAGATATGCAAAAAAAAAAAATCTAACGAAAAATGTCACAATGATGATGGATGATGGGAGTATGACAAAGGGACACAGGAACCAATGGAAAGAGCTCCCAATAGCTGAGCCACAAAAGTGGTATTAGATGAAAATTTGAAGTTTAAGATAAACATATAAATAAAATAAAATTTAAAACCATATATGTAAAATATCCCTGTGTCCATACTGATACAACTGATTGAAATAAATGGAGAAGGGGGACACATTTCCAAATTAGAAACATTGCAAATAATTTATGCAGAGCATAACTCCTCACTTCTTAAGTGTGGGATGTACATAGTAACCCGCACCAGAGAATACACTATGGAAAGGGAGAGGGAGTCATTTTACAGTGGAAATACCTAACAAATACTACTTGAGCCAGATGGTCAAGGTCAACACCAACAATGACAAGTCACATTGATAGTGTGTACCTTGGTTATGATGTGATGCAAGTGGCACTTTACCTCTGTGGCCTTCCTCCCAGAGACATATAATCCCAGTCTAATCATGTGAAAAGTATCAGAAAAATCTCAGTTGAGAAACAGTCTACAAAATATCTGACCAGTGCTCCTCAAAGTGTCAAGGGCTCCTAGCAGTTTGGGAGGCCAAGACAGGCGGATTACTTGAGGCCAGGAGTTCAAAACCAGCCTGGCCAACATGGTGAAACCCTGTCACTACTGAAAATACAAAAAAGTTAGCTAGGCATGTTGGTGGGTGCCTGAAGTCCCAGCTACTCTGGAGGCTGAGGCAGGAGAATTGCTTGAATCCAGGAGGCAGAGGTTGCAGTAAGCTGAGACCACACCACTGCACTCCAGCCTAGGCAACAAAGTGAGACTCCAACTGAAAAAAAAAAAAGAAAGTGTAAGGGCATCAAAAACAAGCAAAGTTTGGTAAACTGTCACAGCCAAGAGGAGCTTAAGGAGACAGGATGACTTAGTGCAATGTGGTATCCTGGGTGAAATTCTGGGATAGAAAAACGACATTAGGTAACAGCTAAGGATATTCTAATGTAGCATAGACTTCAGCTAGTATTAATAATGTATCAATGTTACTTCATTAATTGTAACACATGTCCATCACAACCTCGAGTTTAGTAATAAGAGAACCTAGGTGTAGGATATGTGGAAATTCTCTGTACTACCTTTAGATTTACAGGTTTTTCTGAAAACCTAAAACTGTTCTAAAAATATATATTTTATTTAAAAATGAAGTCATATATGTTAAGTTCTTTACACAGTAAATGACTACTCAATATCAATTTCTATCACTATCACTATTACTGCATAAGAGGAATATTAAGAGAACGTTAGGTAGATTATAATAAAACAAGTCTTAAATGCAAGCCCAATTTTTACAGTAATGATTAGGGGAGGATTCAGAAGAGTCCTCTGTGAAACTTCTCTATTGATTTCAAAGTTAGAGGATTCAATTAAAAGAAAGAAGGGATTACCAATAAAATTCAAGCTAGTTTACAAAGCACGCATAAAATAATGAGATGAAAAAACCTAGTTTCTTTTCGTTACAAAGCTTAAATAGAAATGTCTATTCAAAACTGAGAATAGGATGAAGAAGTATTTTTCTGATACTTGTATGTAGTCCCAGAAAAGCTCTCAAAAGACAATGGCCAGTGTCTTTTTCTCCCCATCCAGAACTGCACTCCATTTGCTGCTGTATACTGTGGCGCACTGATATCCCAGGACTGCTGTAATCAAGTACCACAGACTGGGAGCTCAAACAACAGACATTTATTCTCTCACAGTTCTGGAGGCTGGAAGTCCAAGACTGAGGTGTTCTTAGCAGGGGTGGTTTCCGCTGAGGCCTCTCTCTTTGGATTGTAGATCCCATCTTCTCCTTGTGATTCCACATGGGCAGCCCTCCGTGTGTGCCTGTGTCCTAATCTTTTCTTACAAGGACACCAGTCAGATTAGGTTAGGGTCCGCCCCATGACCTCATTTTCAGCTAATTACCTCTTTAAATACTCCATCTTCAAATACAGTCACATTCTAAGGTACTGGGGGTTAAGACTTCAACATATGCATGTGATGGGAAGGGGAGGTAACAATTCAGCCTATTACATGTGGTCTAATTCACCCGTTATTGTGAAGATCAAATGTCAAAGTACTCAGCAGAGGACCTGGTACAGAGTGTGTCCCATAAGGAGGGGCTGATGCTTATTTCTCCAGAATCTTGCAGACAGGGCTAAAGCCATCCTTGCCAAGTGACTCTGCCCCTTTCTCATCTCCGCACACCTTAAGGTGGCCCCAGGCCTCATGTCAAGGGAGGCAGATGCTTTTTTCATATTCTCCTGCTGAACCCCTTTGTTACTTTCCTCCTCATTTCCAGTGTTTCATCCCGTCCCTCCTGGAAACTCTGAGCGAGGATCTCAGGCCCTTTGGAACGTCCAGGATCACAAATAGTGTTCTCAGGAAAGGATGTGAGCCTCGCTTGTGTGAAGGGACCAAAGGACTCCAACCTAAAACTCTATCCTCCCTACATGTGCTTGTCCCCATAGAATTAGTGATATAAGGATGCAAATTTAGGCTTAAATCCTAGAGTAGTGCAAGTGTGTGTGTGTGTATGTGTGTGTGTGTGTGTGTATTTTTATGTTTTGGGGAGAGACTGGGGATAAAAGGAGAGGGAAGAGGACCAGAAATAGAGAAGCAGAAAACGTCCTGGCCCCTTTGAAATCAGAACAGGTATATGACCACCAACACTAACTTAAGACTCAGTTGCAGGAACCTCCTTTTGCTTTGCAACCCAGCATGCTTTTCTTAAAAGCAATTTTCTGAGTCAGATGCCCAGGTTTGAGTTTGTCTGAACTTCTGTATTCATGTATCGCTAATACGCCCTCAAAACTTTTAAAAACTAATAATAGCACATATTTATAAGTGCACTTAACTTTTCATAGTACATTTGTATATAATGACCTAATTTTCTCTTACCAGACACACAAAAAGAGTAAAATAAATCATACTGGCCCATTTTATAAAGGAGCAAATGAACCCAGGGAAAATGCTACTTGCTCAAGGCCAAATAACAAGAACACAAATTCAGGTCATCTGAATTTTGTGCTAGGAAACCAGAATTTTCTTATCTAAGCTAGGGTGATAAGCAAAGCATTAACACAGAGTAATTACACTTCTGTCCCATTTGATTGATGAAGTTTAAACTTGAATTCCCCACAGTTAGATTCCTACCACAATTTTTTACAAGTTGAAGTATACGTCCAATGCTATTTAGATATCCTGATGTAAGTGTGTGTGGACTTGCTATATTTTGCTAGGCATGACTAGGTTTATGGTTATGTGATATAATAGATTTAAATAGACAAATAAAATTCCAGTAGGCTTATTTTCCTAGCCTGTCTGTGTGATTTTTGGGAAATTTAGCATGGTGTACGAACACAAAAGACTTCTCTGGATTACTATAAAATAATATATAGCATAAGGAAATGCACAGTTTTGACTGATTGTCTACTTTCTTAGCGTTGCCCATTATAGATTTATGAAGAGAGAACCTCAGTCTATAAAAGTAGTAATCTCCTTCAAAAATAACAGAAAAAGTAGCACATTCTGATTTGAAATACTATTGCTTCAAAGAATTGATTTCAGACTCCATTTCTGGCTATGCTGAAGTACTCACAGCAGACAAACACTCCCCCTAAGAACAACTGGAAAAACTGGATGAAATACAAAATAGAGAGACAGGGAAAGTGTTTGAAGGTGTTGATGATTTGCTTATATAACGAGAAGTTATGTGGCCAAGGTCCCTGTGAGAAGGAACTTTAGGGAGGTGAGCCTAGGCGCTGACACTGCTCCTTTCTCTTTGGTGACCTTGCCAGCTCTCTGTGGGAGGCAGAGGGCCTGGGCTCAAGGCCACTGCCAGCGTGGAAAGGAGCAGTAGGGCTTTCGGCAGTCTCGTGGTGCTGGAGAGACAAAGTGGACTTGACATTGGCCACATCAGCAAGAAATGGGGAGCCTTGTCTAGGTGACAAAATGGATACAGGGAGGCGATCCTGCTCTCAGTTTCATTCCCCTTGAGGCACTTGCTGACCTCTGGAATTGCAAAGTGCAAGGGGATAAAAAACCTGGCAGAAGCTGCTGATAAAGTTTTTGTTTGCCGTTTTTGTGGACCAGGGAGTACTTCACCGAAGGGAAGAGGCCCCGGTAGACACCTAAGGCTCATGGTTGGAATTCCCGAAGAGGGTGTGAATGGACTAGAGGCAGAAAAGTTCTCATAAAACTACAACCCTGTCTGCTCAGTTTAGATTGAGGTAATCTACCTCTATCTATCTGCCTTCTGAGGACAGAAAGGAGCCTCTCTGGAGGAAGAGAATATCATCCAGAGCCTCTATAACTTATACAAATTGTTTAGCATTTAGGAAAATTGTCTTTGCATGCTAAGAAACATGACAAGAAGATAAAAAAGAAAGGTAAAAGAAACAGATCCGTATATTAACAATTCCAATAAAATGAAAACTAAAAGCCATATATAAAATACACAAATTTTATGTATATTTATATATATACATACCTATGTATATGCATATATAAATATATGCATATTTATGTATATATACAGTCATGCATTGCTTAATGACAGGGATGCATTCTGAGAGATGCATCATTAGGTGATTTTATCATTGCGCAGACATCATAGAGAGTACTTTACACAAAACTAGATAGTACAGCCTACTGAACACCCAGGCTCCATGATGCAGCTTATTGCTTGTAGGTTACAAATCTCTACAGCATGTACTTCACTGAATACTGTAGGCAGTTGTAACACGATGATAAGTACTTGTGGACCTAAACATATCAAAACATAGAAAAGGTACAGTACCAATGTGAGATTATAATCTTATATGACCACTGTCATTTATATAGCCCATCATTGACCAAAATGTCATTATGTTTCACATGACTGCATGTACATTAGAAGGACTTTAAGGAAGCACTGGATAGTGAGCTAATGACGGCTGGGAGTGGTGGCTCATGCCTGTAACCCTAGCACTTTGGGAGGCCGAGGCAGGTGGATCACCTGAGGTCAGGAGTTCGAGACCAGCCTGGCCAACATGGTGGAACCTTGTCTCTACTAAAAATACAAAATTTAGCTGGGCGTGGTCGTGTGAACCTGTATTCCCAGCTACTCAGGAGTCAACTTCCCTATGTCAAGAAAGCCCCACACTGAGGAGATGACATATGGGCTGAATCTTGTAAAAGGAAGGAGAAGTGGTAAACACTAAAACTCAAAAATATGAAAGGCAACAGGGCAACCCCGGGCTAGGGTTCATGTTGTCCAGGAGTGGGATTAAGAGCTGGTAAGGTATTTTAGGGCCTATAATTCTCTCTCCTCCCAAGAAATCAGGAGCCCAGCAGAGGTCACTCAGTCTGTAGCATGCAGATCGTTTTAAGAAGATGAAACGTGAAGGTTGAGCAACAAAGGTTCGAAGATTTGTGGTTCATCTGCAGGAGATGAAGACAGCCTCAATTAGTCAGTGGTCCCGGAGGTGCAGAGGTGGCGATGGTGTTGGAAAGTGACCTGAGCAGGACTTGGAAACTATTTGGATGAGCAGAGAATTGGTAAAGATGGTTGTGAGGTGTTATCTTGGAAGTCTGGCTTGATGAGGTTAGGATGAGTTGGATCAGCGGGTGCTGGATGGGTATAAACTTGGTGACAGGGCAAAAGACCAGATGTAATAAGTTCCTCAGAAGTAGGATAAGTTGCAATGACTACAAGCCACTCAGATAAAAGACATCCATGGCCTTCTCCTGCACACTAAGGAATAGAGGTTTGCTCCTCAAGGGAGAAGTCTAGGGATGGAGATTGGGAGTTATTAGCATGTAGGTGAATGCACGACAATGGGTGTGGTCAGGTCGTCATGCAAGGAGAACCTTAACAGTGTGAAAATTAAGAGACTGAGTAGCACCAAGATTTATGGGCAGAGAAATCAAATGAACATTGTTTGGCCATTGTGATGAGCTGTATTGTTATTTCAGAGCTAGAGCAGATGGAACTCCACTACTGGAACCTTATCATCTCATGAAGCTGCAGGCACTTAGTTCCAACTGTGTGCACTACTAGGCTGCCAATCATTTCTTAACGTCCCCACCCTCAGCTTCCTCACTGTGGGTGATCACACCTGATCTAATGTCCATGAGGATCAAAAGGCACAGAATGCATTAAAGCCAAGGGGAAACTGAAGCACCACAGAAGTAAGAGGTAGGGTCATTGCTCTTCTTGTCTAGTTAGAGAAGGAAGTGCAACCTACAGGTTAAGGACTTGAATCCGGATTTGGACTTGATTATAGCACTTACAAGTTGTTTAGCTTTCAGTAAGTTACTTAAACTCTCTAAGCCTCCTTTCCATTGGGATGATTCATTTATTCAACAACAGCATATAGATGATACCCACATCAACCAGGCAGTCTAGTTGGGATGAGGATCACATGCAAACAAAACAAAAATCCTTGCTCACAGTGCTTATGTTAATGGTTCTCAGATTATCAACTGTCTTAAGGATAACATGAAATAAGGCATGGAAACTGGTGAGGCACAGTGCCTGGAACAAGGTAAACTCTCATGAAACGTTAGCTAATTATATCATGGGTAAGACCTCGGCCAAAGCCGCCTTCTAACTCTCTTCTTCCTGAGGCTGCTTCTAGAGTTAGAGCAGGGAAGCCAGAGAAAAGCATCACAAAACGTAGAAATATTACAACAAACTATATCATTTCCACTCATGAACTCACCACATTAATAACCATGCTATCAATTTTAAATTGCCCAATATTAACAATGAAGTATTACCATTCAAATATTTCTCACTAGCTTTAATCATCTCAAGAAAAGCAAGTAAATTTCAGCTTAAACTGATATAAAGTAAATGATTGACATTTTAATATGCAAGGAATTTATGAACTACTTACCAATGATAAATGATATCTCACCACAGTGTGCGGAAAGAGCTAAGACTGGCTGAGGTTGCAGGGCTCTGCAGATGGGCTCTCTGGAGTGGGTGCTAATGCTGGGGCAAGGGCAGGCCTAGCGAATGTGAGCTTGCATGCTCAGCTGGGTGACAGCCCTCATCAGAGAGTCCGAGAGGTCCCAACACAAAAATGTTAACATTACCCAAACTAACGTATATTTCCAACTTCCACAAAAGGGAAAAAACGTGGTAAATACAAGATGAATCGTGACACAGTTGATGGAACTGATCTTAGATAATTTTGAAAGTCCACAGGGAGGGATGTGCCAGACGCCTAGAAATGGGAAAGGCAAGTGCTGGGAGTTTCTCAGTGTGTTGTCAACATTGGCCAGGACCCCTGAGCTGATATTCAGGTCTTTTGGTCCTCCTGCTGTGTCCCCAGGTTGGGACAGGGGAAGCATGCGAGAGGCAACATGCAGGCGAGACTTTTTTTTTTTTTTTAAGATGGACTCTTACTCTGTCGCCTGGCCTGGAGTGGAGTGGCATGATCTTGGCTCACTGCAACCTCCACCTCCTGGGTTCAAGAGATTCTCCTGCCTCAGCCTCCAAGTAGCTGAGATTACAGGCACCAGCCACCATGCCTGGCTAATTTTTGTATTTTTAGTAGAGACAGGGTTTTGCCATGTTGGCCAGGCTGGTCTTGAACTCCTGATCTCAGGCAATCTGCCCGCCTCGGCCTCCCAAAGTGCTTGACTTACAGGTGTGAGCCACAGCGCCCGGCAGGTGAGAGTATTTTTGACTACCTGGCAGGTACCTTGCTAACTATCAAATTTAAATTTAATATCATACTTTAATCACCAATTTCCTGTGCATTTGGTTAAGCAATTCATTTCTCCAAGGCGTAATCACTCATGCTTGAAGTGTCACAATGGATCTGTACACGAACAGTGACGAGGACAACAGTGACACACCCTGAGCACTTGGTGTTCCCAAAAGAAAAGGAGCAGAGATTTGTGCTGAATCTTGTTCTGACTTGTTAAATAACTGAAGCCGAACATGGTTTTGGGGAATTTGGGGGCATTTGTGTGTCTATGGTGAAGCAGCATTAGTTACACTACATATTCTGTCTAATGGCCAGTGATAAAGACAATTTCCAGCTTTCTTTGAAAACTTCTGATTAATAAATAAAAGATATATAAGAAAAATATCAATAAACCAATAAATATATGTTTTTGGCATGGTTATTACATAGAGAAAGCCTCAAGCCAGTAGATGTTTTAATACAGAGCATATGGCTTAGCCTCATCCCTTTGGCTTATAAATCATTCATTCATTCATCAAAGTTTAGGAGATAAAACAGATATGGATCTCTCGGATTAGGAAAGGCAAACACATCTCACCCTCAGGTGGGAGATGTACAATTGTCCTGAGGGAGACACCTTGTTCTGAGAGTTCTGATAAAGGCAGCAAAAGATAGCTTAAGGGTCAAGGAAGGAAACAGGCAGGGAAGAGTAAATGCTTTGTTGTGGTTAGGACTATTTAGACTGCGAAGAAGACAGAAGTGACCTGCATTCTTACAAAAATACAAAAAGAATTGAGGAATCCATGAAAGTAATCTGAGCTACCTCCCAGCTAGGCACCCCCACCCCAGCCACGAGCACACTGGGACACCATGCAGGGAGGAAAGGGCCTTGGGAGGGCAAGTTATCAGACAGCCTTCCGCAGCAGAAATTCTTGCCCCTAATTCAGTGTTTGTCTATCATGATGACTCTGCTTACATAGGGTGACCAAATAATGGACTCCCTGTTGCTAAGCCTGAAATTCAAATTCTCCCAAGCAACCATATCTAATAGTTCAGCCAGCAGGCCTCCAGGGGTTGGCAAACTATGGCCTGCAGGCCAAATACATCCATCAACAGCTTTGATATCACCGACAGCAGGCATGCTCCAGCTAGCGCGTAGACTCTTGGACACAAAGCCAGCACATGCCTGCCCCTTTACCCCCAGCTCTGGCTTCCCTGTTGATGGCTGCCTTTTGCTGCTGCCTACAGCCTGCACTGGTTTCCACGGACACCCTAAGGACTCTGCTGCTGGCAACTGCCGAGCACCAAGTGGTGGCAATCCAGAGACAGTGACTCAGGCAGTCACCTCGCTCCAGCCAAGTTCCTCATGGTGAGACAGTCATGATTTCCAGGGAATCCCACAAGACCTGGGTGTCACAGTATAGACAGTGAAACTGACCAGTGCCACCACCTCACCTCATCCTTGGCCTGCAAGGCTCTCCCCCTCAGCAGTCACTCTTCTTCTAGCGGATGCCACTGGATATAAAGCAAGGTCACCACCAGGGATGACTCTCCCCAGGCAGAAAGGATACAGCAAGGCAGCAGTTCTCCCTCTTGTTATCGAAGTACCTACATAATATCCTCGATTTTTATATCTCTACAGGAAAACCTGAAATAGTCACTGTCTGGCTGTTTACAGCAAAATTTGCTGACCCCTTCTCTAATAGACAGAGCCTGTCTGGCAGAGCTAATGAACTACAACAATTCTGAGGCCACTGAGCACCTTCTAGGTGGGTCAGACATCCACCCCTTATCAGATAGGCTGTTGCCCAGGGTAATGGTTCGTTCTGCAGAGCATGACACGCTAGGAAGAAGCAGCTCCCAATGGAAGAAACAGTAATTGTTGCCTCCTAAAGCTCCTGAAGAGTGGCAGGCAGGCCCATTGCTGGGCTAGCACAGCACGTCCTTTGCAGGCCGGGCTGTTTCTAACATGTCATTGAACCAACCCTCTGCCTGTAGCTCAGTGGGTGGCACGTAACACAAGAACAGAACAAATATCTATTGCGTGCTTAGCCTGTGCCAAACACTGTTCTAGGTGCCCAAGTACAGTGATAATTCAAAGTCCCTAACCTAGTGCTGCTTTTCCCCCAAGGTAACATTTTAAAATTATGTCACTTAACATCACCATTCCCAGCATCAGATCACATAGGCAGTAAGAGTCAGGGTGGAGGTGTGAAAATAGCTCTGGCCACTCTATAAACCATGCTGTTTCTTCTACGGCCTATTGTTTTGAAGAATAGGTGCTTAATAAAAATATTATGTGAAAGTGAATTTGTATGAAGCATTTTTGTCAGAAAATATTAAGCCTGGCTCCTCAGCCTCCTAGCATATTTTAGAGCTATGGATCATCAGACAGGATGTTCTGATGAGAAACAATATAAAAAACAGGAGCAGAAAGAGCCAATCATGGCAGCTAAGTAAAGAATCAGAGGGGAAAATTTTTAATATTCAAAGGGTAGGAAATGGGCTAGGGGCTGGGGCTAAAGGGGAACACAGGAGTAAACGGTGCCAAACAGAAACTTCACACAGTTCCATTTTTGTCTAGACCGACTCTGATTATGAGCATGGACGGGGAATCTAAGTAGTGAGACATCGCAGTGACCACTGGACCAGGAGAATTATTATTAAAGAGCCAGAGAAGGAGATTATCCTTGGGATTTAGCCCCAGTGGTGACAGCAGAGCATATTACAACATTAATATACAAAGGCTATAATTTTACAAGTAGGTTCCTACAACTGCATAAAACTTCACAGCAAAACCCCAGCTCATCATCACTGGATGACTGACTTCAGATGACAGTGCTGTGGGCTCTGCTTGCCTCAGGATCCCCCTTCTTCGAAATTCTGGAAAAAAAGGACTTTGAACCTAAATTACAACAGAAGTAGGACACTTCATAAATCTACATCACTGCTGAAAAAGAACAATGCCTCTTTATTCGTAACCCGTAACCTTTATTAATAACTAATACATGCTCAACAATTTATTAGGTTTTCCGGTCATATTTGAGAAAGCATTATGTAACAAATGGACTTAAACAGGCATTTCTTTTCTTGTAATCAAATTGAATTGATTTCAAAGTAGTGCAAAAATTTGCTTGAAACCAGGGATTCAATGAGGTGGTTGTCCTATACATTGGGCTTGAGTCTCTTTCACTGTAGAGGAGAAATACAGGGGCTGTGAAGATTCCATGACAAGGAGCTATTGCAGGACCTTAGGACAGACTGGAATAAGTAGGATCAGTGAGTTAACACCTGAAAATGATGTTTCAGCAAAAGTGATTCCATTATCTTGCTGGAGTGAAGAGACAGATGAATGACAAAAAACCCAGTTCATAGGAGGAACAGACATCCGTGATTTGTTCTGAGTTTAATAGCCATTTGGGGCCGGGCACGGTGGCTCAAGCCTGTAATTCCAGCACTTTGGGAGGCCGAGACGGGCGGATCACGAGGTCAGGAGATCGAGACCATCCTGGCTGACCTGGTGAAACCCCATCTCTACTAAAAAATACAAAAAACTAGCCGGGCGAGGTGGCGGGCGCCTGTAGTCCCAGCTACTCGGGAGGCTGAGGCAGGAGAATGGCGTAAACCCGGGAGGCGGAGCTGGCAGTGAGCTGAGATCCGGCCACTGCACTCCAGCCTGGGCAACAGAGCAAGACTCCGTCTCAAAAAAAAAAAAAAAAAAAGCCATTTGGTTTTATGCACTACACTGTCCTCAGTCACACCGTCTTGCAAAATTAGTGCAGAGAGAACAGTAGCAATGGTAACCCTAGGGCATTACAAGAACCTGAACCATTACAGAATGAATTCATGCTCACTGTATCATACTTACTCTAAGCACACTGATGTTCTTTACAATGATTATCACACTATGAAAAGAAATAAGATATAAAAGAAATTAAACAAAAGAAATAAAAACGGATTCTGTTTACCAAAGTATTCAATCATGAGACCAACCTCTTTTCTGAGATTTCGACTTCATTATGATTTTAATGCATGTTCAAGTACAGATATGAGCAATTTCGAGTTTTGCCCACTAATTGCTTTCGTAAGCATTCATGTGAGGTTTCGATTACATTATAAAAATGTGTGGGCGTTTATTCAGTTCCGTCATGTTGCTTAGTTCTACAGCTGTTCCTAAATATTGTTTTATGCCATTAAGATAACTTTTGAGTTAGCAATGAAAAAAAGCTGTTGATTTTTCTTTTTTTTTCCTTTTAGAAGATTGCACTTGTATAGAAAAAACAAAAAAAAGAATTCCTAATAATCTTTACTTTGTTTGGTTACTCCCTGAGTTATTTTTGGTCCTTCATTTTAAAAAGATGCATAATGCATTTGTCTGGCTCGAGGAGTTTGTTCTCTGAATTACAGAGAATGAAGAAAGGAGCAAATTATCATCACTTTAAATTCGTCCAGATAATGCTGGCACACAATGGGACACACTGCTGCCTGAAGTTGTAACTCATGCAGTCCTTGAACCACCTACAGGAGCTTCCTCCTTCTCTCCTTGCAATCCAGGATTTTGAGGAATAGTACATTTGGGGAAACGTATTTTCCCTTTGGTCTTAGGCAAATGTATACTTGTCTTATGTGTTAGTGGTACATCGTTACAAAATGTCATTTGCACTCTGCATGAATTTCCTGCCTTCAGCATCATCACCTGGGCCAGGCTGAGCTAAGGGAATATGGGTACCAATATCAGTAGTGACTGGTCAGTCCTCCAACCTAACCTCTTCAACCTCACCCCCACCTTTGGCTGGCTCCCTGAGTAGCTTTCACCTGTTCCCGTTGAGGGTCTCTGCAGCCAACGGATTGGGTTTGCTGCTCCACCTCTGGCACTGCTACCTCCAACCCCACTACTTCTAAAGATGCCAGCCCCCTGCAGAGGGACTCAGGTTTGCAGATGCCATGATCCCGGGATTCATCTAGCCAAGGAGTGGGGAAAGGCTCTTCTTCGGTGAGTCCTAAAATTACACGATCAAAGCCTCATTTAGGAAACATTTCCTGCTTTTCAGCTGTTTTTGATTACTTTAATTAATATTCAAATACACAAACACTTGATTAGATTCTGGGGCAAAAAAAGATTACTTGTAAAAAAAGTTCTGTCTCTTAAAAAAAAAAAACATTTCTTTTCACCCTTCCCACATAAACTGTGAACATAGTGTTTTAATAAATAGTATTTCTTCCTTTTTCATGCTTTAATTTCTCTGAATTTGGCTAGCGAAAATTTCTCCAACGTCGCACCTATGTTTTCTGTTTTACCTTGAAACACTCACATTAGTCTTAGAGCAATTTTGGCTTTCTGACCTATCAAGGTATTTTAGGCTTATATTTGACTTTTTCTACTCTAGGCCTAGAATCAGCCATCTCTCTAAGGTGTTCTAGTTACTTTATGTGGGAAAAATATTTAGAAATCGATATCTGGGTCCTAGGTGTGCCCGTTGTTGCCAGGGTGTAATTTTAGATTATTTTAGAAAGTAATTCTGGGATACCTTACTCTCTCTCTCTCCCTCTGTCTCTCTCTCTCTCTCTCTCTCTCACACACACACACACACACACACCTCTTTTTGAGTTTTGAGATTCTTATTACATACGAGTATTCAGGGATGGTGACAGTCAAATAGAGAGCTAGGGATTCAATATTAATTGACCATTTACAATAAATAGGTATCAATACAAGGGACATAGCAATGCTAACATCTATGTCCCCATCTTCTTGAAGCTATGTTGTACTATTAAATAAAGATAACAAACTAATAAATGTACAATGTAATTTCAGGTAATTATAAGTGTTACAAAACTAATTCGGCAAGATATGAGAACCCAAACTGTAAGTTTTCTAAAAAGAAAAACCCTACTTTCGATTGATTAGAGAAGTTAAAATTTGAGGAAAGGTTTGAATAAAGTGTGAGAGGCAGTCATAAAAATATCAAGGCAAAGAGAATTTCAGGAGGAAAGAACAGCAAGGGAGAAGACCCAAAGGTGAAAACAAGCATTCACTATTGTTGAAAAGGCTGATAAGATTGCAACGAAATAACGATTTAAGAGTGAGGGCAGTGATGGAAAATGAAGTGGAGAAAGAGGCAAGGCTAGAAAGCTGAAAGGTCCTTTAAGCCATTGTCAAAACTTCGACACTTTTTCCCAGTGTGAAAAGATGGAACTGGGCATTTTTGAGCAAAAAAGAGGCATAAGCCGGTCTTCCTGAAACAAGACCACTCTGTCTATTGATAGGAAACAAGACTAGCCAAAACAGGAAACTGGCCAATATGGTTAGCGTGACAGTTCAGGCAAAGAAACATCAGCTTGAATGCACAGGGTGGCAGTGGCTTTCAGGAAGAAGTGACTGTGTTCAGGATGTATTTAGAAGGTGGAACTATCAGAAATTGATAATGAATTAAATGAAGGTATGAAAGAAAGACAGGAATTAAGAATGATTCCTAGGTTCTTGGTACCATTTGCTGAGAAGGGAAAGCCTGAGAAAGAAGCGATTTGTGGAATGTATGAAATGTTTCAGTTTGTGTCCAAAACGATCTTCAGATTCAATGCAATCCCTATCAAAATACCAATGATATTCTCCACAGAAATAGAAAAAAATACCCTAAAATTTATATAGAACCACAAAGCATTCTGAATAGTCAAAGTAATCATTAGCAAAAAAGAACAAAGCAGGAGGCATCACAGTACCTGACTTTGAAATATACTACAAAGCAATAGTAAGCAAAATGACATTGTACTGGCATTAAATACATAGACCAATGGAGGAGCATAGATAATACATAAGTAAATCCAGATATTTAGAGCCAACTGATATTTGATAGACATTAAGAGCATACACTGGGAAAATGACAGTCTCTTCAACAAATGGTGCTAGGGTAACTGAATAGCTACATTCAGAAGAATAAAACTAGACTCTTATCTCTCTCACCACTTACAAAGCTCTATTCAAAATGAATTAAAGACTTAAATGTAAGACCTCAAACTATAAAACTACCAAAAGAAAACATAAGGGAAAGCTTTCATGACATTGGTATAGGCAAGAGTATATTTGGATAAGACTTCAAAAGTACAGGCAACAAAAGTAAAAATTGACAAACGGGATTATATAAAACAAAGCTTCTGCACAGCAAAAAAAAACAATCAATATAGTCAAGAGACAACCTAGGGAATTTGAGAAAATATTTGCCAACTATGCATTTAACAAAAGGTTAATATCCAGAATATATAAGGAATTCAATATAAAAAAATCAAATAATCTGATTATAAAAGAGCCAAGTAATATGAATAGACATTTCTCAAAAGAAGATGTACCAATGGCCAATGAGTATATGAAAAACTGCTCAATGTCACTAATAATCAGAGAAATGCAAATCAAAACCATATAACATATTATCCTACACCAGTTAGAATGGCTATTATGAAAAAGACAAAACATAACAAATGCTGTCAAGGATATGGAGAAAAAAGAACTCTTATACACTGTTGGTGGGGATGTAAATTAGTCCAGCCATTATGGAAAACAGTATGGAGGTCCTCAAAAATTTAAAATAGAATTACTACACCATCCAGCAATCCCTCTACTAGGTATATATACAAAAGAAATAAAATCAGTATGCCAAAGAGATATCTGCAATCTCATGTTTATTGCAGCACTGTTCACAGTAGCCAAGATATGGAATTAACCTAAGTGTCCATCAGTGAATGAATGGGTAAAGATATGTTTTATATATATATACACACACACACACACATATATATATATACACATACACACACACACATACACACACACACAATGGAATATTATTCAGCCACATAAAACACAAAAGTCTGTCATTGGCAACATGGATAAGACTGGAGGAAAATATGTTAAGTGACATAAGCCAGATGAAGAGAAACAAATTCTGCATGATCTCATTCGTATGTAGAATTCAAAAAAACAGAAATGTTGACATCATGGAAGCAGAGTACAAGGATGGTTACCAGAGGCTGTGAAGCCAAGGGAGTGGCAGGGGCAGGGGAGAGAAGGATACACTAATCAACAGGTACAAAGTTGCACTTACATAAGAGAAATAAATGCATTTTAGTGTTCCATTGCACAATAAGGTGACTACAGTTAATACTAACATATTGCATATTTTAAAATAACTAGAAGAGAGGATTTTGAATGTTCTCACCACAAAGAGATGATAAATGCTTAAGGTAATGAATATGCTAATTACCCTAATTAATCATTACACATTTTATGCAAGTACCAAACAATCACACTGTACTCCATAATCATGTATAATTGGCATGTGTCAATTAATTTATTTTATTTTGTTTTACTTTAAGTTCTGGGATACATGTGCAGAACTTGCAGGTTTGTTACATAGGTATACATGTGCCAGGGTGGTTCGCTGCACCTATCAACCCGTCATCTAGGTTTTAAGTCCCGCATCCATTTGGTATTTGTCCTGATGCTCTCCCTCCCCTTACCCCCCACCCCCCGACAGGCCCTAGTGAGTGATGTTCCCCTCCCCTTTCTATGTGTTCTCACTGTTCAACTCCCACTTACGAGTGGGAACATGTGGTGTTTGGTTTTCTCTTCCCGTGTTAATTTGCTGAGAATAATGGCTTCCAACTTCATCCATGTCCCAGCAAAGGACATGAGCTCATCCTTTTTTATGGTGCCAATTAAATTTTTTTTAAAAAACTTTTAAAAAAGTTTTAAAGCATGCTGAATTTGAGATGCCTGCTAGATATCCAATGGGAAATGCAGAGTGCAGAGCTGGATGTGTGGTGTGGAGCTCAAGGCAGACGCTGCAGCTGGAGAGGTCAATTTGGGAAACATTGGGCTAGAGATGCCACTTAAAGATGTGGAGCAGAGCAGTGAAATTAGAGAACTTCAAAACTAAGTTTTGGCCCAGCGCAGTGGCTCAGACCCATAGTCGCAGCACTTTGGGAGGCTGAGGAGGGAGGAAGGCTTGAGCCAGGAGTATGACTGTACTCAGCCTGAGCCACATAGCAAGACCCCCAAGACCCTGTCTCTACTAAAAATAAAAAAATTAGTCTGACGTGGTAGTGCATGCCTATAGTCCTAGCTCCTCAGGAGGCTGAGGTGAGAGGATTGCTTGAGCCGAGGAGGTCTAGGCTGCAGTGACCTATATGATTGCACCACTGCACTCCAGCCTGGGAAACAGGGCAACACCTGTCTCAAAAAGTCAAAAAACAAAAAAACTGAGCTTTGAAGCCAGGACAAGGAGAAGGACCCTCTAAGAAAGATCCAGAAGCAGTAGCCAAGGAGGCAGGAGGAAAGTCAAGAAGGTATGGTGGCCTGGAAGGCACATTAGAAAGTGTTTCAAAGATGGAGTCAAATGGCCAATAGAGCAAGATGAGGGCTGAGAAGTGATCCTGGGATGGGACAGCATGTAAGTTACCAGTGACCTTGACAAGGAAAATGTTAGTTGGGTGGTGAAGACAAAAGTCTGGGTAACGTATGTCCAATGAAAAGGCAGAAGAGGTGATGATGTGGAGTAAAACAACCCAGAAAGCTTCTGCTAAGGGGAAATGAAGAAATAGAAGGAAATCATCAAGTAGGAAGGGAGATTAGGAGAATGGGCGATGCCTTTTGCAATCATCAATAGCTGGCACAATTCCAAGTGAGACGTGCACTACGGTTGCCAGATGGCTGTAACAAAAATACCCGGCACATATTGTGAAGGTTCACTATGTCCCATTTTTAGTTAATAAGCAAGTTGTCATAATAGCAAATGTTGAAAGTCAAGAGAGTGAGCAATAAAATTAATGCCCAAGCTGTATTCAAATATAACAATAAAAACTTTCTTAATTTGAAAAATGCCAAGCATCAAATGCTGAATATTTTTTAAACTTTTTTCTCCAAGTACAGCACTCAAAATACTAGACAATCTTCTTCAAAAGTGAACATGCAACTCTAACAATATTTGTTTCACTACAACTTTCTGAGTAGTAGCATGTACAGTTTATAAGAGAATGTACAGTTGCTTGGGGTGGTGGGTATTTCATTTAAAAAGATGCTTTCTACTGCTAAAAATCTCTCTCATTTAAAGTTCCACTGAGGCTAGTTCTTCATATTGCATTTGACTAGATACTGCTAATAAAACTATTAGCATTTTTCATTTTAAAAAATGGCCATGATCGATAATCTGTCTTTTTACTGAATCTCTCTCTCTCTCCCTTTTCCTTTTTCTCACTGCCTCTCTCCATGTCCCTTCCTCTCAAATCCCTCTCTCTGCCACCTCCTCATTTCTTTGGTTTTGAGTAAGTCAGAACTTCAAGGCCAGGTCACATGAAGATGTCATTTCCAGAACCTTCCTAGCTTCCCTCACTCTCCCACACTTCCCTCTCCTTTCCATTTTGTTCTTCCCTCACCGCTTTCTTCTAATCACATAGTCCTTTTAATTTCCCATCATTTGCTCTGTTAGTCATCATTGCTTTCATCTTTCTTCTGACAAAACCTTTCCTATAAGGTGTTGCTTCTCAGGACACTTCACCTTCCTCTCCTCCCAGCTCAACATTCCCTATGTCTGAATTGCCCTTCTTCCTATTTATACAGGGGCTGCAGAATACAAACATGGGACACCAATCCAGACCTTTCCGCCTACCAGCTACAGTTTCTTTGTGTGTAAAATGGGATGACAACACTACCGACTCCAAAGGATTTTGATGAAGTTTAAATGAAGGGTAGAGTGTAGAAGTCTTAGTATGGCATCTGATTTGTGTTTATGAAATATTCATTGTTATTCTTATCATTTCCTTGACTTTTTACTATCTCTGTCATTACAAAATAACGAAGATTGAGGAAACTTAAACTTTTCGACAACCGAATTCTCAAAAGGAACAATGTTGATACAGAGTTTAAAGGCCTAATTAATAATATCTGCGATGTATACCCATCAGGGTACAGACATGAAACATGTGACTAATTGAAATTGGAAAATTTGAGGAGAATTTAGCAATGGAATATTTTCAAAATGGGCAGGGTACAATGAAACAAGAGGTAGTGCAGTACCCCGGGACTAGCAATACCAGGGAACCCTTACCAAAGGCCCTAAAGGAGCAAGGGGGTGGGAGCGGGTGGAAAACTAGCCAGAAGGTGCATGGAGAGGGTTGCCTGGCAGGAGCTGTGGCCACAAGGAGAGGACCACATCATGCCACTGGAAAGATCCAAAGGAGTAAGTTCTCCAAACTCTGTCCTCCCTGCCTTTGATCCCGGAATGCTCCTGACTGGTCAAACCTGACACACAGGTCAGCTTCATGGGATACACAGCAGATGCGGAAGGGTGAAGGATGTATCTAGGGATGGAAATCCTGATTTGATGCTGGGTCTTTTACCTGAGACCCAGGATGTTAATCTAAGTCTCCCAGTCATGTTACACAGGCTCAATTACAATTTGCACAATTTCTATGTGCAATTAAATGGATTAAAAACTCTGCATAGTCTGAGTTTCTTGTCACCTTAGTGATAATCTCCGTGTTTAAATTTGAACGAAATACTTTATCATGAATTATTCTAGGTACTTCTTATAAATTCATAACCACATTTATGACCTGACATTACAGCTGTAATTGGCATTATATTTACATATTTATTATAATGACTATGCAATAAGTGTGCCTTAATTAGATGATGATATTGTAACTAACAACCCATACCACTTAATTTATAAAGGAGATTAGAAACAAAATATCATATGCAACTTGTTTTAATTAGCTCCCCTGAAGCACCTTGGGCTCTACACTGCTATTTGCAATTGAGGTAATTGTTGTTTGAGGAGGGATAAATCAGTGAATTAAGTGCACATATCCCTAAAACCGTTTCCTCCTTAGTGATTGTTAGAATTAGATAATTTGCCATATACTCTGGTTGCCTTGGCTAAAAGGAAGGTAAAGACTCAGGTTTTGTTCAGATATTGGTACAATTTAATAATTACAATCAAAATGCTTTATTTTCTTTATAATTTTACTTAATTTCCCCACATTATATTCCAATTTTTATTTCCTTATTTTATGTTCTTTTAAACGACACTAAAGTTTTGAAGGGTTTTTGGAAAATACGTAAAGTGCAATTTTTCAATATTTGGAAATTCCATATCGGCATGTTTTTAAAAGCTACGTGGATTATTTTCTGATAGACGCCAGTCCCAAAACTGCAGAGCTCATCTGTCATGGAAGATCTATTTGCTTATCAAATTATGCAAAATTGGTACATTTAGCATCTATTGCCTTTCTATTGAACTGAAATCAACCACAAACACATTTTTATGGCTGCACAGTAATAATAACAATAACATTATACAGAAGCAAACTTCCAAATAAGAAAAATCTTTAGAAAACCTCAAACAGCTCAGTGCAGAATTTGGTAATTCCGTTCAGACGCTGTCATCATGAGGAGCAAATGTTTATGTTGCCAAGTTCACCAAAAGGGGAGATAAAGCTCTCAGGAGAAGCGCATTCCTCACTCATGCAATACTAGACATTGAGAACAAATTTCATTTGTCACTGCTCCTTCGTGTTGGCACCAAACAATACAAAACTTGTCCATTATATTAATAATCAAAAGAAATGCTGGTACATTCAGAGCTATTTAGGCTAGAACGTTATTTGAAACTGCAAAGCTTTTATGAGTCGGCCAGATGTTTCATGATGAATTATTCCTAACAAAGGTGCCAAAAATATTTCAAGTTAGTACTGTGAAATTAGCTTTCCTTATTGATGAGAAGCAAGAAGGTGTCAAGTTTAAGAGTCTCTCCAGATACATTCATCTACCTTTTGGTACAGAACATGCCAACGAGCCTTTCCTAACAATTTGCTTTAATCTGAAAGGATGAAATGTTAGACACTTAAATATTACAAGCTGCCACATTCGTTCACAGAAGGTAAAACTTTTTAAAACAATTACAAGCGGAGCCTCTAGGAAAAGAAAACCAATTTCCTACTTAACTTCCCAGTAAAATGTAGCCTCCATCACCAGAATCTCACTTACTCAGTACTTAGTGCAACCCAATATTTTCATGATGCAAATCCCTAAATACTTTAAGAGCATTGACTGTTTTTAACATTAGGCCATATAATCCTGATTTTGGGGACTTTCTACTAGCACTCCCTAAACAAGAGGTGGGATTGAGGATTAAAGGTTTATACCAGTAGATGGATAAAACTAAGCTATAAAATATGCATTAGACTGCACTTCACTAATTTTGCTCCAAAAGAAGTTGATTATTTTAGGTTTCCCATGTCAGAATAGATGTTTTTAGACTTTCAGGGTTGTGGATTAGTGGCTTTGATGCAGAAAATACATTATAGGGGAAAAAAAAAAAAAAACAGGAACCATTCCTTGCCTCATAAAGTATAAGATAGAAAAAGACACGGGTTTTTTTTTTTTGAGATGGAGTCTCGCTCTGTCGCCCAGGCTGGGGTGCAGTGGCCGGACCTCGGCTCACTGAAAGCTGCGCCTCCTGGGTTTACGCCATTCTCCTGCCTCAGCCTCCCGAGTAGCTGGGACTACAGGCGCCCGCCACCTCGCCCGGCTAGTTTTTTTGCATTTTTTAGTGGAGACGGGGTTTCACTGTGTTAGCCAGGATGGTCTCGATCTCCTGACCTCGTGATCCGCCCGTCTCGGCCTCCCAAAGTGCTGGGATTACAGGCTTGAGCCACCGCGCCCGGCCAGACACGGGTTTTTATTTGTAAAATACTTAACCATTTTCTTCAATACAGTTGCTAACCGGAAGGTTTGTTTTAAAGTGGTGAGGTAATTTCTAGCAGGTGACAAAAGCTTAGGATACAGGCAGGGTCTGCCTGTCAGGGTGGATACTCCGTTTTTGACAATAAGATGACAACGACTTGCTACCTTGCAGCCTCCCTTCCCGGCTAATGATTAAGAGTCCCATAGAGTCAGGAAAGAAAAGGAGGCCTCTGTCAGATTGACCCCAGTCTACCTGAGCTGACCTGTTGACTGGGGGGTTAAACTACTTTAAGATTTGTGAATTTAGTTCAGCATCCTTGTTACAGTTTGTTTAAAGGGAATTTACTGGTCCTGATGCTGGTCTTTATGTGAGGTCACAAGTACTCTATAGGGAGCACTGTCAAATATACCTATCATAGGAGTAACTGAAGAGAATATCAGAAATCAGGAATATCATAGAAAAGCCTGAATTCAACTAACGTACTTTCCGATTATGCTACTCAATTTATAACACTGGGTTTCGGTTCTTGTTTTGCTTCACGCAGCTCTGTTTAAAGTCTCATGTTTTGTTTTCATATTGTGGGATGCTGAGCTCTCATGTCCAAAAATAATCAATTATCTGACAGTGATCAGTATAACGACATGAGAATTAATAACCCCAGGGCTAGCATTTTTGAGCTCTTCTTTTATACAAGCAACGTACTAAACGCTAGACAAGTATTAACTCAGGTAATTTCTACAACAACCCTAAGATGTATATTTTCTTATTATCCTAGTTTTACAGATGAGAAAACAGTGGCAAAAAGAAGTATTGTAACTTGCTCAGGGTCATGTAGTCAATATAGAGCAGAAAGAAGGTTCAGACCTAAGATGACTCTAATCCAGACCCTTAAATACTACTGGACAAGCAATAATAGAATTCTCTTTATTTTTAATCAGTAACTTGATAAATAGCCAAAAGAATTATGTGGCATATTTTTTATGTGATAGACCCTAGTGCTAACACCGTGCTGGGTGCTGTGAGAAAAAAAAAAAGGGGGTTAAAGACAGTATCCACCCTCAAGAATTTAACAATCTGATGGATAGCTAAGTATTAAGCCTGAAGGTTAAAAGAAGGCTATTTGATTTTGGTAAATGTGTGTTGTATTTATATAGAAACACATAAATTTATACACACAAATATATCTGAGCCAATTTTTGAAAGATTGTTGGTTTCCAGATTTGTTAATTATTTTAAATATCTTAATGATGTAATAGAAATTACGCTAATTTTTGAAAAAGGAAAATAATCTCATTTAAGTATGTTTAACTCCTATAAAGACAATATTTATATAAAAGCAAACCATCACATGTTGAAATGAAGACCAGTGAGAAAATACATGCAAATGATTACCAAAATCTCCCAGGTTAACATGCAAAAGGAGTAAAGTACAAGAAAGGCACTAACATTAATATAATGGAGCCACCAGGTTTTGAGGGAGTGAAGCCAATATTAGATTAGTGCAAAAGTAATTGTAGTTTTTGCTATTTCAGTGACAAAAACCACAATTACTTTTGCACCAATCTAATAATTCCAACTGTGGCACACACCATATCTTGGAATTATGGTTAACAGATTCAAGATTACAGAGGAAATTTTTCTTAATGAAATCTTACTGGCTTGGGTATCACACAATTCGCCTCTGGTTTCCTGGGTACCTTTTGCACTCCAGTAGGAGGGGACCATCACAATTCTTATAATTCTGGAAGATCCAGGCATGGAAATGCATGCCTTTGATGGGAGACATACTACCAATTGGCTCTATTTGTGTGCTTTCCAATCAAGCTCCAGGACTGTATTTTGAGAACTTTGGAAGAGACAAGGATGGAAGTCAAAACTGAAAGAGTTGGGACTCTTTGTAACATGAGGACACAAGAAGCATGGCTTTGCTGGCATTGAACCGTGTGTAAGCCCAGGTGTAGGGAAAGAGTCTCCCAAGTCGACAGACAGCACTGAGTAGCTTCAGCTCTGTGAGCCCCTCAGCCTAGCGGTGCCCTGCAAGAAGAGTTTTGAGTCTAAACATACTTTAGGGGATGGGGATCCTGCATCAGTCCTTGGTGATGAGACTCAGGGGAATTCAAATTGCTACAGATTGCAGTGAGGCAATGGTAGTGGAAGTGCTCTGTGTTGTGAGCCTTGAGCACGCATGCATAGTAGCTGTGTGAATTATCTTTCAAGATCAGTGTGATGGGAAATTTATTTAAAAATACATAACTTAAAATGAGAAAAACCTCGTTCATTCAATTTTTAAAAATAGATAATTTCTTATTAATTTTTGTATTCTATGTTATCATTCAAGGACACTGTAAAAACTTAAAGATGAGCTTGCAGCCAAAACTAGGCGAAATTGTAAAGTCAAAAAATAGTTAATTTGTAGCCAGAGGGCAGTTACACTGTCAGTCACTGAAAAGGATATTAAACAGGCACAGAATCTAGACAGCAGCACCAACAGGGACAGACGTTGAGTTCCTGGTTCATTCCTGCCCTGGAGTCCCAAATCCTTCAAGCTTGCAAAGCTCTCTTAAAACCTGCAGATGAGATACCAACCCTACAGAGAGAAAGAAATCTTTGACTGTTCCAAGGAGAGAACTGCTTCAATTTTCAAAGCTTCCCTTGGCCCTAGGAGTAAAGAGTGCTGGCTGAAGCTCCAGATTGCCTTTAGAAATGAGATATGAAGACATCCCTTTTTATTTCAAAAACAGATTAAGATAAAACCATTCTGTAATTTGCAACATTTTCAACATCTTACTCTCAATAGCCACCATGACCTTTTCTTGTTATGCACAGACCATAGCCATTAATCATTTTTCTTCATAAGGTTGAATTCATTAGTTTTTAAAGCTGATATCGATTCATAGCTCTTAGTCATCATTAGTTGCTTAAAAGAGTGTGCGGGGGGGGGGGGCAGAGAGGGTGATTAGTGCCTCATTAGCACCTCTCTGTTTCTTCTAAAATATTAGCAAGCAATTAATGCAATGAGAAAGAGACCACTCATGTTCTGAAGAAACTGACCCATCCTAATAAACTGCTTTAAAAATTGTACTTTGTCCTTCTGAACACAAATTATTAAGCTAGAGCTGGAGATGGTGCTTTTACTCTGCACACAAAACAAAGGAATTCAGGGAAGGTTGCTACATTCTTAATTCCAATCAACAGACATTTACGGTGTCCTTGTTGCATGTCTGCTACTGTGCTTATTATAGGTAACACAAGAGAAGACTCTCACGGCACCTATCTTCAAGGAGCAGAAATCTGTCTTTGAGATGATATGGAAATGCTCACATCCGGGAAACAGTGAGAAAACAACAGAAGGCTTAGACTGGAGGCATCATTATTAAGTTGGCCAGCTCAGTAGTGCAGAGCTGGCAGAAGATGTGCTCCTTAGACTGACTGGGAGGTCAGGCCTCCAACCCCAGCTCTGTTGCTTACTACATCACCTTGGACTGTGCCCTTCATTTTCCTGAGTCTTTTTTTTCATTTGTCAAAGTCAAGCATTGACAAACTATATGAAAAGCACTCCTAATATAGTGCCTGACCATAAAGAACTTTGGCCAGATAATAGTGCCGAACACAGCTTTATTAGGAGATGCGTGTGCTGTGCCCTTTAGGAAGGCTTAGTTGGTGGGGACAGTCAGAGAGAGTCCAGCATGAAAGGAGTTCAGGCTCCTTTCTCTGCTGATTCTCTCCTCCTAGCTGGGTATTACATTCTTCATCAGGCCCATTGAAGGGTGAGAGATGTTGGTGACAAATACTCCTGGTGGTCAGGCCCTCAGATATGATTGTGCTAAAGATTCAATAAGCTAATACATGAAAAGCTACTAGCAGGTGGCTGGCACACGGTACACATTCAGTAAACATCACCTATTACCTTTATTGTTATTACTTAATAAAATATCTGGTTCAATATAGGCATTCAAATTATAAGATCATATTATATAGGGAAATGTATGAGAGCCTCCAGCCATTTAAAAAGTTTTGCTATAGAAAGAGGCAGTGGAGGCTGGGTGCAGTGATTGACGCCTATAGTCCCAGCACTTTGGGAGGCCAACGTGGGAGGATCATGAGGTCAGGAAATCGAGACCATCCTGGCCAACATGGTGAAACCCCATTTTCACTAAAAAA
>NW_012120188.1:0-5895 GCF_000951035.1 Colobus angolensis palliatus | reverse complement strand
ATCGAGACCATCCTGGCTAACATGGTGAAACCCCATTTTCACTAAAAAAAAAAAAAAAAAAAAAAAAAAATTAGCCAGGTGTGGTGGCACACATCTGTAGTCCCAGCTACTCAGGAAACTGAGACAGAAGAATCACTTGAGCCTGGGAAGCAGAGGTTGCAGTTAGCCAAAATCACGCCACTGCACTCCAGCCTGGCAACAGAGTGAGACTCTAAGAAAGAAAAGAAAAGAAAAGAGAAAAGAAAAGAAGAGAAAGGAAAAGAAAAGAAAAGAAAAAAGAAAAGGAAAGGAAAGAAAGAAAGACAGTGGAGATAATTCAGTATTATTTAAGTGTACAGGCCTAAATATACTTTAGGGGATGGGGATCCTGCATTAGTCCTTGGTGATGAGACTGAGTGGAATTCAAATTGCTATAGATTGCAGTGAGGCAATAGTGATGGAACACAGATTCTACTGGAGAAAACTCTTTTCTGTGAATTACAGCTGCCCAGAACCATCTTGAAACATAGTGAACATTTATCTGTTACATAAGAAGGGTCTCCAAGACACAAACGAATGTGTTGAGGCTGACCTCTGAGATCCTTTCCATAAGGCAGGGGGTACAGGCTCAGCACACATGGCATCCATAAAGAACAAACAAGGTCGTGCTCAGGAGCATCTAAGTAGGCAAAGAAAGGTGGTGGCTGTAAGTGTGTCCCCAAGACCTGCTAACCCAGCCAAAGCACCTGGGTTGGCACTCAGCTGTGTCCACAGCCAGCTGTGGGTTGCTGTGAGTCTCACTGTCTCTATTGTACAAAGGAAAAGTAATATGAATACATTATTGTTTTGAGGCATTAATGTAAAACATGTAGAATGGCTAATAATTAATATTATTATTATGCTATTCAAGTAGAGAAAAGAACATTCTGAAGAGGAAAATTAATGACTAAAGACTAAAATGGTCAAAGTAGGCATTTAATAGACGCTTTTTAGTTGAATAAGATGGAGCAATAGCATGAGTAAATTGCCTGGCAGAGGTCAGATTATTATTGAATAAGATGGAGCAATAGCATGAGTAAATTGCCTGGCAGAGGTCAGATTATTAAAGGTCTTGGAGTCAAGGGAAGATTCAAAGATTGCAGATTTTATTTTTTAAAAGGAGATTATAGAATTTTTCTAATGAAGAAATATTAATAACAAGGTAAAAGCATGATTTTCCGGCAGAACTTAGATGTTTACAGAGCATATTCAGACTTGAGCTCATTTGATCTACATATCCTCCTGTAAGGTCTGTGAAGCCATTGCTATTATCTCCAACTTTCAGAAGAAAAAGTAGGTTCAGAAAAATGAAGTGACTTGTTCTTGTGGTAAAAGTATTAAATGACCTAAATCCATATCCATGACCCATATTGTACAATTCATCACAGCATATCACAGGATGGCAGAGGAGAAGTTCATAATTTCATAAATATTTGACAGTTTGGTAATATCATTTTTATCTCATTGAAATTAAAAACATCAGCATCTTGGTAATTTCATTCTTATCCTATAGTACTTGCTGCAATACTTTGGCATTATGTGTTTAATAAGGTAGATGTAATTCTCACTTTGTTCAGTTCTGGCAATTCTAAAATTGACAGAGGTCTATATAAAGGGCCTCTATCAATTGATTTGACAGCCAAATCTCTTCTAGTCAAATCCTCCAGGATTTGTATTGTCAGTCCAAGTTCTATTATGATGACTTTACAACACAAATGAGTTCATCTTAAAACTCTAGGAGAGAGAGGTTCCAAGATGGCTGAATAGGAACAGCTCCAGTCTACAGCTCCCAGTGTGAGTGACGCAGAAGATGGGTGATTTCTGCATTTCCAACTGAGGTACTGGGTTCATCTCACTGGGCCTTGTCGGACTGTGGGTGCAGCCCATGGAGTGAGCCAAAGGAGGGCAGGACATCACCTCACCAGGGAAGCACAAGGGGTCAGGGAATTCCCTTTCCTAGCCAAGGGAAGCTGTGACAGAGGGTACCTGGAAAATTGGGACACTCCCACGCTAATACTGCACTTTTCCAATGGTCCTAGCAAACGGCACACCAGGAAATTACATCCTGCCCCTGGCTTGGAGGGTCCCAGGCCCATGGAGCCTCGCTCACTGCTAGCACAGCAGTCTGAGGTCAAACTGCAAGGTGGCAGCAAGGCTGAGGGTCAGGTGTCTGTCATTGCTGAGGCTTGAGTAGGTAAACAAAGGGGCCGGGAAGCTCAAACTGGGTGGAGTCCACCGCAGCTCAGGGAGGCCTGCCTGCCTCTGTAGACTCCAGCTCTGCAGGCAGGGCAAAACTGAAAAGGCAGCAGAAACTTCTGCAGACTTAAACGTCCCTGTCTGACAGCTTTGGAGGCAGTAGTGGTTCTCCCAGCACAGAATTTGAGATCTGAGAACAGTCAGACTGCCTCCTCAAGTGGGTCCCTGACTCCCAAGTAGCCTAACTGGGAAACACTTCCCAGTAGGGGCCAACTGACACCTCATATAGCCTGGCGCCCATCTGAGACAAAGCTTCCAGAGGAAGGATCAGGCAGCAACATTTGCTGTTTTGCAATATTTGCTGTTCTGCAACCTCCACTGGTGATACCCAGGCAAACAGGGTCTGGAGTGAACCTCCAGCAAACACCAAAAGACCTGCAGCTGAGGGTCCTGACTGTTAGAAGGAAAACTAATAAACAAAAAGGACATCCACACCAAAACCCCATCTGTACATCCCCATGATCAAAAACCAAAGGTAGATAAAACCACAAAGATGGGGAGAAATCAGAGCAGAAAAGCTGAAAATTCTAAAAATCAGAGCACCTCTTCTCCTCCAAAGGAATGCAGTTCCTTGCCAGCAATGGAACAAACCTGGATGGAGAATGACTTTGACGAGTTGAGAGAAGAAGGCTTCAGATGATTGGTAATAACAAACTTCTCCAAGCTAAAGGAGGATCTTTGAACCCATTGCAAAGAAGCTAAAAACCTTGAAAAAAGATTAGACAAAAGGCTAACCAGAATAAACAACACAGAGAAGACCTTAAATGACCTGATGGAGCTGAAAACCATGGCACAAGAACTACGTGACACATGCACAAACTTCAGTAGAAGATTCAATCAAGTGGAAGAAAGGGTATCAGTGATTGAAGATCAAACAAATGAAGTGAGAAGAGAAGTTTTGAGAAAAAAGAGTAAAAAGAAATGAACAAAACCTCCAAGCAATATAGGTCTATGTGAAAAGACCAAATCTACGTTTTATTGGTGTACCTGAAACTGACAGGGAGAAAGAAACCAAGTCGGAAAACACTCTTCAGGATGTTATCCAGGAGAATTTCCCCAACCTAGCAAGGCGGGCCAACATTCAAATTCAGGAAATACAAAGAATGTCACAAAGATACTCCTCGAGAAGAGCAACTTCAAGACACATAATTGTCAGATTCACCAAAGTTGAAATGAAGGAAAAAATGTTAAGGGCAGTCAGAGAGAAAGGTCGGGTTACCTACAAAGGGAAGCCCATCAGACTAACAGCAGATCTCTCAGCAGAAACTCTGCAAGCCGGAAGAGAGTGGGGGCCAATATTCAACATTCTTAAAGAAAAGAATTTTCAACCCAGAATTTCATATCCAGCCAAACTAAGCTTCATAAGTGAAGGAGACATAAAATCCTTTACAGACAAGCAAATGCTGAGAGATTTTTGTCACCACCAGGCCTGCCTTACAAGAGCTCCTGAAGGAAGCACTAAACATGGAAAGGAACAACCAGTACCAGCCACTGCAAAAACATGCCAAATTGTAAAGACCATCGATGCTAGGAAGAAACTGCATCAACTAACGAGCAAAATAACCAGCTAACATCATAATGACAGGATCAAATTCACACACAACAATTTTAACCTTAAATGTAATTGGGCTAAATGCCCCAATTAAAAGACATGGACTGGCAAATTGGATAAAGAGTCATGAACCATCAGTGTGCTCTATTCAGGAGAACCATCTCATAGGCAGAGACACACATAGGCTCAAAATAAAGGGGTGGAGGAAGATCCACCAAGCAAATAGAAAGAAAAAAAAAAAAAAAAGCAGGGTTTTCAATCCTAGTCTGATAAAACAGACTTTAATCCAACAAAGATCAAAAGAGACAAAGAAGGTCATTATATGATGGAAAGGGATCAATTCAACAAGAAGAGCTAACTATCCTAAATATATATGTACCCAATACAGGAGCACCCAGATGCATAAAGCAAGTCCTTAGAGATCTACAGAGAGACTTAAACACCCACAGAATAATAACAGGAGACTTTAACATCCCACTGTCAACATCAGACAGATCAATGAGACAGAAAGTTAACAAGAATATCCAGGAATTGAACTCAGCTTTGCACCAAGCGGACCTAATAGAAATCTACAGAACTCTCCACCCCAAATCAACAGAATATACATTCTTCTCAGCACCACATTGCACTTATTCCAAAACTGACCACATAGTTGGAAGTAAAGCACTCCTAAGCAAATGTAAAAGAAGAGAAATTATAACAAACTGTCTGTCAGACCACAGTGCAATCAAACTAGAACTCAGGATTAAGAAACTCACTCAAAACTGCTCAACTACATGGAAATGGAACAACCTGCTCCTGAATGACTACTGGGTACATAACGAAATGGAGGCAGAAATAAAGATGTTCTTTAAAACCAATGAAAACAAAGATACAACATACCAGAATCTCTGGGACATATTTAAAGCAGTGCATAGAGGGAAATTTATAGCACTAAATGCCCACAAGAGAAAGCAGGAAAGATCTAAAATTGACACCTTAATATCACAATTAGAAGAACTAGAGAAGCAAGAGCAAATACATTCAAAAGCTAGCAGAAGGCAAGAAATAACTAAGATCAGAGCAGAATTGAAGGAGATAGAGACACAAAAAATACCCTTCAAAAAAATCAATGAATCCAGGAGCTGGTTTTTTGAAAAGATCAACAAAATTGATAGACCACTAGCAAGATTAATAAAGAAGAAAAGAGAGAAGAGTCAAATAGATGGAATAAAAAATGATAAAGGGGATATCACCATCGACCCCATAGAAATAAAAACTACCATCGGGGAATATTATAAATACCTCTACGCAAATCAACTAGAAAATCTAGAAGAAATGGATAAATTCCTGGACACATACACCCTTCCAAGACTAAACCAGGAAGAAGTTGAATCCCTGAAGAAACCAATCACAGGCTCTGAAATTGAGACAATAATTAATAACCTACCAACCAAAAAAGGTCCAGGACCAGACGGATTCACAGCGAAATTCTACCAGAGGTACAAAGAGGAGCTGGTACCATTCCTTCTGAAATTATTCCAATCAATAGAAAAAGAGGGAGTCCTCCCTAACTCATTTTATGAGGCCAGCATCATCCTGATACCAAAGCCTGACAGAGACACACACACACACAAAGAAGATTTTAGACCAATATCCTTGATGAACATCGATGCAAAAATCCTCAATAAAATACTGGCAAACCGAATCCAGCAACACATCAAAAAGTTTACCCACGATGATCAAGTTGGCTTCCCTGGGATGCAAGGCTGGTTCAACATATGCAAATCAATAAACGTAATCCAACATATATACAGAACCAAAGACAAAAACCATATGATTATCTCAATAGATGCTCAATAGTCACTGTCTTTCCTTCAGCTGATGACTCTAAGCCACAAACGTAAAGAAAACGGGGCCGGGTGCAGTGGCTCACGCCTGTAACCCCAGCACTTTGGGAGGCCGAGGCAGGCAGATTGCCTGAGGTCAGGAGTTTGAGACCAGCCTGTCCAACATGGTGAAACCCTGTCTCAGCCGGGCGCTCACGCCTGTAATCCCAGCACTTTGGGACGACGAGGCGGGCAGATCAC
>NW_012120187.1:7719-9306 GCF_000951035.1 Colobus angolensis palliatus | reverse complement strand
TCTTTCTTTCTTTCTTTCTTTCTTTCTTTCTTTCTTTCTTTCTTTCTTTCTTTCTTTCTTTCTTTCTTTCCTTTCTTTCTTTCTTTCTTTCTTTTACTCTTTCTTTCTTTCTTTCCTTCCTTCCTTCCTCTTTCTTTCTTTCTTTCTTTCTTTCTTTCTTTCTTTCTTTCTTTCTTTCTTTCTTTCTTTCTTTCTTTCTTTTCTTTCTTTCTTTCATCTTTTGAACTTCAGTTTGTGCTCAGTGGCACATGTCTAGCTAAAGAACCTGATTTCTCAGCCTAGCTTGCAGCTAGTAGTATCCTGTAACAAAGTTTTGGCTCATGGGAAATATACTGAGGGTTTCTAGGAAAACTCTGCTTTCTTAAATTAAGCACCATCCCATCCATCGTCTTTACTTCCTCCTCCCACCTGGAATGAAGACATCATGGATGGAGATCTTGCAGCTATTCTAAGAATGAGGACAAGATTTGTATCCTAAGAACGGCAGGGCAGAAAGCTGGAAGTGCCCAGGTCCTAGATAACCTTTGTGGAGGTCTCATCTGTCTCCTCTGCCATTGTGTTACATGAAAAAAATAAAAATCCCTGTCTAGTTAAGGCACTACTGTTTGGAATTTGGACTGTTAAATGCGGTTCCAGATAGACAACACCAAGTTATACAGAGAAACCAGGATCTTGGAGCTGATACATTCAGATTAATATCTTTAATGGCCCTGGTCTCTGAGGCATCTTTGGCTTTCTGCATGAAGACTTGATGTAGGTAAAGGATAATGGATTGGGAATTTAGAAAACGGAGCTCCTACTCCAGTTCTACCATTCACTAATTGTGCAAATTTGGACAAGTCAGATAGCCTTTGGGGGCTCAGTTTCACTTATTATAAAGAGAGAGTTAGAGTAGATCTCGAAGTTTGTTTTTATTGCTCGAAGTCACTGTTTCTCTCATCCTATGACTCAGTCTACACTGGGAATGGATCACGTAGAGTCATACTTAGGCAGTAGTTTCAGGTTAAGAAGTTGTTAATGTGACAAAATGTGAGAAATAGCTTTGCTTTAAAACGTTATTTCTTGCTAAGTATTGAATATAATCCAGTTTACTAAGGATTTTCTTCATAAGAATTCTTTGTATTTTTTGTGGGCTACTGACTTAATTAGTGTAATTAAGCACAATTACAAAATTAGGGTAGATCTATATAATTGGATACTAACAATGTGTAATTAGGTAACTACGTCTTGTAATTAGAGACTTGAAAATGTAGTACCATTTTAGAGTTCTTATTCTACTTTGTCAAAAATTGTACCAAATATGCATACAGATTGTTTAAGAAGTTCACTTTACCTTACAGTTGAATGGGTTTTATTCCTGTAAATTACTAAAAGCACTTTCCTGCCCCACCCCCACACCCCCACCACTGCTGACATTAGGTACAAATAGCTTTGTATTGTTGAAATCAAACTTTTCTTTGGTCACAGAGTTAAACTTCTTTTATACTTTTTTAAAAAAGTAGCATATGACTAAAAGAATCAATTAGGGAATCTGAAACGTGAGAGAAATCCTGGTTTCATTTCCGAGCATGTAAAATAGAATGTCGG
>NW_012120187.1:0-339 GCF_000951035.1 Colobus angolensis palliatus | reverse complement strand
CTTAATGCCTATTCCCACTGTTCCATGTCATGCTAAATCTTCTAATTCATACTTAAAAAAAAATCTTGCCACTTTTCTCATGCTGACAAAGTCTGTTGGGCTTATATCTCTGCACAGAGCTGGACTGCTTAGACTTATGCTATAGTAATAAGAAGTTTTTCAGCCTGTTTTTTTTTTTTTGCCAGATGAGAACAAAGGCCAGAGAGTTTAGTCACTGCCTATAAAAGAGTGTTAAATCTTTTCTTATTTGGTTTTGCTGAACAGTGGCATCATATGTTTTTTCTACTCTGGGTCAACAGCATTGTGTTTTTTGTTTAATTATTTTAAGCCCACTGTATC
>NW_012120186.1:5771-7518 GCF_000951035.1 Colobus angolensis palliatus | reverse complement strand
TGAGGGTGCACAGAAGTCAAGAATTGATTTTTGGGAGCCTCCATCTAGATTTCAGAGGATGTATGGAAATCTCTGTTTGCCCAGGCAGAAGTTTGCTGCAGGAGTAGAGCCCTCATTGAGAACCTCTGCTAGGGCAGTGCGGAAGGGAAATGTGGGGTTGAAGCCACCACTCAGAATTAAAAAGAAGAGTTTAACATAATTGTTAAAAAGTAGGTAAATAAAATAAGATGTAACCCGGCTAAATTCTATAAATAAAATTTTAATAATAAATATGTTTTACAATATTTTTACTTAAAAGTTTTTAAATATCTTTGGTAACTATAGTCTTAGAGCATTACTAAGCTAAATTAAATGGCAGGTATTTATTGAATATCAAGATCATTTCTAAATAATATATAATGTTAAAACATAACTCAGTATAGATTTAAGCATATACAATTTGAATTCTTATTTCAAATAAAATGAAAAGCATTTGAATTTGTTAGTAAATACATCTTGTTCCACATTTTAAAACTTACTGTGGATAAAGACTATGTTTTTTGAAATTATAAAATATATATTCATAAAATGGCACACAATTAAAATTCCTTAAATCCTAGGTTTTCACTAAAATTTGTGCTCCTAATATTTAAAATTACAATTAGCATATGTAATTAAAGCTACTAAAAATAAGAAAAACAAACTATGTTTTTGGTGAGGAAAACTGTAAAGATAGTTTTTGTTGTTGTTGAGAGAAAATAATTTTGACTAGTGTAGTGGCTATTTAAAGCTTATTTCAGACTGAATATTTGGTAAAAGAATGATAAAAATAAATCGTTATGGAATGCTGAGAAAAGAAAAGAGATTACAAGAAAATCTTGTGTTTTCAATCTGACAAAAATTGAATTTATTGACAGGTTTTAAAATTGAGTCTTAATGTCAAAAGTACACTTAATATAAAACTAGAATTTACTTTTCTCCTGAAACAAAATATTCATATAGTATTAACACGAAATAGTAAAACATTTTTGTTCATGTTTTGAGTAAACTGCAAAAATAAAAAGAGCAATAGATTGAAACAGATTCTGGGTGCCTCACACTGTCTTTATTAGGTCTTTTGATAATTTGGAAAACTGAGTCTACTCTCTATCAAAGAATAAAGGTTTTTGCTTTATAAAACGTTTAAAATTATCATTTGGCTAAATAAAAAACTATTATTTTACAGGGACCTGTGATTATATTTTGAACAAGCATCTTTTACCTTTGACATATTTGACAGGCTTCTCAAAATTTAATTCCAAAATTTAAATTGTCCTTTTCACCTCAATCTAACGTTGGGATGTTCCACAGAGTCCCTAAAACATTTTTAAAAAGAGATAACAACAGGTTTATGTGTTATGTTAAATTATTTGTGAAGCATTGTCAAAGAAGAAATAATATTTAGCTTTTTTAAAATATTATTTGTATAAATCTGTTGTTAGTATGTGTTCCAAAATTGTCTGAGATTTCTAAAAATCTGATAGGTTAAAATTTTTGTAAATCATATAAAATAACCAAACTCTCTGTCAGTTGCATCTTTAACCATGGACATATTAAGTCTTATCGTCCAAAATTAATTACTTTGTTCTGATGACTTACTTTCTGAAAGCTCTTTGAAAATCTTAAATTTTTGTGTTTTCAAGGAGATTCATGAAAAAGACTACAAGTCCTCTTAAATACAAATTTCCAACAACTTTGAGATTATACCATTAAGCTAGGCAAAAGAAAA
>NW_012120186.1:0-320 GCF_000951035.1 Colobus angolensis palliatus | reverse complement strand
CTCCCTAACAATCATTTGCTGCCCTCAAAATAATTACATTCTTCATCTTTCTCTTTCCCTGTGAAAAAGGGTATATAAGCTTCTATACTCCATTGGATTTTGAATAATTATTCTCCTGTTATTCCCCTGTGCTATGCCTGTTAAAACAGACTATGCATGTCTTTTCTTCTATTAGTCTTATTTGTTAGGTGGTTTTCAGGGAATCTTCAGAGTGTGAAGGGAAAGTTTTCCTTTGGCCTCTACACTGTCTATAAAGTAAACCCCCTATGTTTAGCTCTTTGGTAAATATTCTGTTTTATCGAATGAAGTGTTGTCTGATT
>NW_012120185.1:5832-6551 GCF_000951035.1 Colobus angolensis palliatus | reverse complement strand
GTTTCTCCATATTGGTCAGACTGGCCTTGAACTCCTGACCTCAAGTGATCCTCCCACCTCAGCCTCCCAAAGTGCTGGGACTACAGGCGTGAGCCACCATGCCCCACCTGGCTAAGTCACTTTTAATGTAAAGAACCTGATTCCTAATCCTAGCTCTGGCACTTACTAGGTGTGAGCTTAGGTAGGTTACCTGATTTCTTTAACCCTCAATTTTTCACATCAGTAAAATGGGCTTAATAATTGTATCTACGGCAGGGCGAGTTGGTTTACGCCTATAATCCCAACACTTTGGGAGGCCGAGTCAGATGGATCACTTGAGGTCAGGAGTTCGAGCCCAGCCTGGCCAACATGGTGAAACCCTGTCTCTACTGAAAATACAAAAATTAGCTGGGTGTGGTGGTGCACACTTGTAATCAGAGCTACTCTGGAGGCTGAGGCAGGAGAATCACTTGAACACGGGAGGCAGAAGTTGCAGTGAGCCGAGTTGAGCCACTGCACTCCAGCCTGGGTGACAGAGTGAGATTCAGGCTCAAAAAAAAAAAAAAAAAAAAGTACCTACCACATAACTTACTGCGAGGATTACATAATTAAGTCACTTACAAATATAGAACTGCTGGTCGGGCACAGTGGCTCATGCCTGTAATCCCAGCACTTTGGGAGGCCGAGGCAGTTAGATCACGAGGTAGTGCTCGAGACCAGCCTGGTCAACATGGTGAAAC
>NW_012120185.1:0-917 GCF_000951035.1 Colobus angolensis palliatus | reverse complement strand
TTTTTGAGATGGAGTCTCACTCTTGTTGCTCAGGCTGGAATGCAGTGGCACCATCTCGGCTCACTGCAACCTCTGCCTCCCAGGTTCACACCATTCTCCTGCCTCAGCCTCTGGAGTAGTGGGGACTACAGGTGCGTGCCACTATGCCTGGCTAATTTTTGTATTTTTAGTAGAGATGGGGTTTTGCCATGTTGGCCAAGCTGGTCTCAAACTCCTGACCTCAAGTAATCTGCCTTCCTCGGCCTCCCGAAGTGCTGGGGTTACAGGCGTGAGCCACTGCACCTGGCCTCAACCCATCCATTCTTATGGCTTTAAATACTGTCTGTATCGATGACTTTCAAAATTTCACCTCTAGGCTGGGGCTCTCCCTTGTGTTCCAAGTGCCCATTTGACATTTCTAGTTGTATCACTAGGAACTTCAAATTCTCCAGGTTTTAGCTCAAATTTTACATCATTGAAGAGCCTTTTCCTGAGTATAAAACAGCCACCCTCTTCCCTCTCTCCTGTTACTCTGCATTACATTACCCTTTTTCCCTTTGAGCATTTATTCTAACCATCACAATTTTTATCTGTTTATTTACGATCTACCTCCTGCATTAGATTGTAATCTCATTCATTTGACTTTCACTACTGGCCAAGTGCTGTACTAAGCACTTTATAAGTCTTATCATTTGATTTACTTTTTTTTTTTTTTTTTTTTTGAGAGGGAGTCTTGCTCTGTTGCCCAGGCTGGAGTGCAGTGGCGCGATCTTGGCTGACTACAACCTCAGCCTCCTGGGTTCAAGCAATTCTTCTACCTCAGCCTCCCGAGTAGCGGAGATAACAGGCGCCCGCCACCATGCCCAGCCAATTTTTGTATTTTAGTAGAGGCAGGGTTTCACCATGTTGGCCAGGCTAGTCTCAAGCTCCTGACCTCA
>NW_012120184.1:6478-6889 GCF_000951035.1 Colobus angolensis palliatus | reverse complement strand
TTCTCTTCTCGCTTCATTTCATTCATTTGATCCTCAATCACTGATACTCTTTCTTCCAATTGATCAAGTCAATTACTGAAGCTTGTGCATTTGTCACATATTTCTCCTGTCATGGTTTTTATCTCTGTCAGTTCATTTATGGCCTTCTCTGCATTGATTATTCTAGTTATCCATTCTTCCATTCTGTTTTCAAGATTTTTAGTATCTTTGCACTGGGTACGTAATTCCTCCTTTAGCTCTGACAAGTTTGATGGACTGAAGCCTTCTCCTGTCAACTCGCCAAAGTCATTCTCCGTCCAGCTTTGATCTGTTGCTAGTGATGAGCTGTGTTCCTTTGGAGGGGGAGATGCGCTCTTATTTTTTGAATTTCCAGCTTTTCTGCCCTGCTTTTTCCCCATCTTTGTGGTTTTA
>NW_012120183.1:0-1688 GCF_000951035.1 Colobus angolensis palliatus | reverse complement strand
ATCCCTTGAACCCGGGAGGTGGAGGTTGCAGTGAGCTGAGATCACGCCACTGCACTCCAGCCTGGGCAACACAGCAAGGCTCCATCTAAAAAAAAAAAAAATACAAAAATGAGCCAGGTGTGGTGGTGTGCACTGTAATCCCAGCTACTCAGGAGGCTGAGGCAAGAGAATTGCTTGAACCCAGGAGGCAGAGTTTGCAGTGAGCCGAGATAGCACCATTGCACTCAAGTCTGGAGACAGAACAAGACTCTGTCTCAAGAAAAAGAAAGAAAACTACAAACCAATATTCCTTATAGACACAGATGTGCAAATTCTTTTTTTTTTTTTTTTTTGAGACAGAGTCTTGCCCTGTCGCCCAGGCTGGAGTGCAATGGCGCAATCTCGGCTCACTGCAACCTCTGCCTCCCAGGTTCAAGCGATTCTTCTGCCTCAGCCTCCTGAGTACATGGGACTATAGGCACGCACCATCACACCCAGCTAATTTTTGTATTTTTTTAGGAGAGATGGTGTTTTACCATGTTGGCCAGCCTGAGCTTAAATTCCTGTCCTCGTGGTCTGCTGGCCTTGGCCTCCCAAAGTGCTGGGATTACAGGAGTGAGCCACCGCGCCCGGCCCTTTTTTTTTTTTTTGAGACAGAGTCTTGCCCTGTCGCCCAGGCTGGAGTGCAATGGCGCAATCTCGGCTCACTGCAACCTCTGCCTCCCAGGTTCAAGCGATTCTCCTGCCTCAGCCTCCTGAGTACATGGGACTATAGGCACGCACCATCACACCCAGCTAATTTTTGTATTTTTTTAGGAGAGATGGTGTTTTACCATGTTGGCCAGGCTGGTCTCAAATCCCTGAGCTCAGGCAATCTGCTGGCCTTGGCCTCCCAAAGTGCTGGGATTACAGGCGTGAGCCACCGTGCCCGGCCGGTTTTAATATTTTTAAATTCAGCTGATATAATCCACATCACTAATAAACTAAGAAAGAACAACCATATGATCATCTCAATAAATGCAGAAAAAGCATTTGTCACAATCCAACGTTCACTTATGATAAAAATTCTCAAGAAGAGAAGGGAACTTCCTCAACTAGGAAGAGAAGGAAACCTACTTAACTTGTTACTTAAGACAAACTGGCCAGGCGTGGTGGCTCACGCCTGTCATCCCAGCACTCCAGGAGGCCGAGGCAGGTGGATTACTCGAGGTCAGAAGTTCGAGACCAGTGTGGCCAACATGGTGAAACCCCATCTCTACTAAAAATACAAAAATTAGCCTGAGTGGTGGTGGGCGCCTGTAGTCCCAGCTACTCAGGAGGCTGAGGCAGGAGAATCGCTTGAACCCAGGAAACAGGGGCTGCAGTGAGCTGAGATCATGCATTCTGGCCTGGGTGACAGAGCCAGACTCCGTCTCAAAAAAAAAAAAAAGAAAAACACCTAAGAAAAACCTGTAGTTAACATCATACAACTGGCCCTTGAACAACACAAGTTTCGACTGCATAGGTTCACTTATACACAGTTTTGTGTCAATAAATATATTGGAAAACTTTCTGGAGATTTGTGACATGTTGAAAAAACTTACAGACAAACATAGTCTAGAGATATCAAAAAAATTTAAGAAAATGTGAAATATGTCATGAATGCATAAAATATATGTAGACACTAGTCTATTTTATCATTTACTACCATGAAATATACACAAATGGCC
>NW_012120182.1:4730-6207 GCF_000951035.1 Colobus angolensis palliatus | reverse complement strand
AAAACAAAACAAAAAAACACAGACACCTAGTCAATCTAATGGGAATCAGTGCTGGTTAACTATGGGTATGAGTATGTTATAATAATATCGTTCCTTCCTTCCCAGTGCATTATAGCAAGGGCTTTCTCAAAGCTATACTTAAAACATGAAATTTCTGATGCCATAAACAGTCGCTTGGAAAAGTATTTGAAAGTATTACAAATCACCTACTAATGGCTTACCATTTAAAAAAACATGGTACAAAGTATACTTTCATTTTAAAGAAGGATCCATAGTGGAGTAGGGGGCTGTAGACATTCTGTCCCTCAAATATAAGATAAACATCCCCAAGTGGTTTGGGAACAGAGCTTGCAAGATAAATATAATTTTTGTGATGCTTTCCCAGCTCAGTGATTGAAGGATTCTGAGTCTAACTTTTTGAATAGTAGACAACAAGTAGTCCAGCAACTTACTGTTGAAGCTACTTTCTCAATAGAAGTATGCAGTAGAAAGAGCATTAGACTTGAGGTTAGAAGACCTGTTTTGAATCTTGTCTTTGACATATATAGTTTGAATTTATTTGGTTATAACTGAATTTTGGGAGTCTCACTTTCCTCTATAAAGATAGATCTCTAAAATGGACACACACACACACACAAAATCTACCTCACTGGTTGTGAGAGATGCCAGTCAAGAATAATTGTGGCCGAGCACAGTGGCTCACATCTGTAATCCCAGCACTTTGGGAGGCCAAGGCGGGTGGATCACCTGAAGTCAGGAGTTCAAGACCAGCCTGGCCAACATGGCAAAACCCCGTCTCTACTAAAAAAAATTAGCTGGGCATGGTGGTGTGTGCCTATAATCCCAGCTACTCAGGAGGCTGAGGCAGGAAAATCCCTTGAACCCGGGAGGCAGAGGTTGCAGTGAGCTGAGATTGTGCCATTGCACTCCAACCTGGGTGACAAGAGTGAAACTCCGTCTAAAAAAAAAAAAAGAAGAATTCTCAAATTTACCTACTGTGTCTCACCCTGCCACTCCCATCTCAGCTATGAAGGTCTGTAGAACCAGTGACCAGTAACATGTATTTACTGCCAGTTATGCTCCAGACTTGGTTCCAACTTCTTTATATGCATTATCTCATGTCATTCTTATAAAATCCTGGGAAGCATTAGCAATTAATGCCCTACCCCCATTTTACAGATGAAAACTGAGGTTTGAGGTAGATAAAATAACACACTGGGTCACCTTTCAGACTGAAACCTAAGGCTGGCTGAGTCCGAAGCTAACACTCTTGCCTGCTATAGTGCACGAGCTCCTCATAGACTGCACCTCATTTGCACCCTTCAGAAACCATGCCAGTGTTACACTAAAGGTCAGCAATGTTGTGGTTTAAGAATTGACCTAGAAGGGGAGCAAAAAACTATCAAATAATAGCTGCAGGAAAATGATCTCTTGTAGCAGCTATGAGTTTGGGTAAATAATTGTGTAAAAGTAGGTC
>NW_012120182.1:0-802 GCF_000951035.1 Colobus angolensis palliatus | reverse complement strand
AAGTGCTGGGATTACAATGATATATGTTGAGTTGTGCTCTGTAATAAAGCTAATGGTCACTTCAGTGTTGACGGCATCTCATCCCTCAGTCATGTCAAGTCATGCCTTTATTCTCGAGCTTGCAGTCACATTATTACAAGGTAACCACAGCTGCTCCAGACATTCATCAAGGTGGGATGGGGGCATCGGTTATCTCCACTCATGGAAAAAAGAAAAATTGCATTCTTACTGCACACTATAAATATAAAAATTTTCTTGATGAATTAAAGATGTAAACCTGTAAGGCCAATTGTCAAATGATTTAGAAGAAAATATAAGAAAATAATGTATTTGAGATTATGGAAGGATTTACTATGTAAAACACAAAGTGTTTTTAAAATGAAAGAAAAGATTGACAAATTCAACTACATAACAATTAAGAACCTCTATTAAAATGTGAAAACATACAGACTGGGAAAATATTCATTTAATAAGTACATTTGATTCAGTTGTCCTTATTCATACAATACTGTATTATTCAAACAATACTATATTATTATATGAATACTGTGGACCACCTGAGGTCAGGAGTTCGAGATCAGCCTGAATGACACGGTGAAACCCCATCTCTACTAAAAGAACAAAACTTAGCTGGGCATGGTGGCGTGTGCCTGTAATCCCAGATACTGGGGAGGCTGAGGCAGGAGAATTGCTTGAACCTGGGAGGCAGAGATTGCAGTGAGCCGAGATCATGCCACTGCACTCCTTCCTGGGCGATAGAGAGAGAATCTGTCTCAAAAAAATAAAAGAAAAACAGGCAAAG
>NW_012120181.1:5126-6450 GCF_000951035.1 Colobus angolensis palliatus | reverse complement strand
CCCATCTCTACTAAAGATACAAAAATTAGCCAGGCATGGTGGCGCATGCCTGTAGTCCCAGCCTACTCAGGAGGCATGAGAATCGCTTGAACCTGGGAGGCAGAGGCTGCAGTGAGCCAAAACCATGCCACTGCACTCCAGCCTGAGCGACAGAGCAAGACCCTGTCTCGGGGGGAAAAAAAGGAAGGGGAAAAATGGTGAAGAGAGCCCAGTGTAGACAGACCCGAGTCTCATCACCTTCTCAGGGAGCTTTTTGGGTTGCCCAGGCCTTAAGTAGGCCTGTGCTTCCAAATTTCATTTGCTGGAGGAGTGCCAGTGTGCTGGGGAAGTCAGAGGCTAGAAGAAGCATGTTCTTGCACCTTGCAGTCTGTTCCACCACCGAGGAGCGGGCCTGACCTGAGTGGCCTGCAGTAAAGCTCCGAGTCAGGGAGCATGGTAAAATCACCTAACGCTGGTGTTTCAGGTAAATCACAATCTCTCCCCATAGACAACATGATCTTCCTCATGTACAAGATAAGCTACTTATTCAGTAAGACAGCACTCAGGGAAGTATGAATTTTCAGACCTCGTGATAAATCCACTGGTCTGGCAGAAATGGACCTGGACTGGGATAGCCATGACTCCAGTTCTAGCCACCTTTCTGCCTGCCATTAGCAGCATTGCCTTCGGCAGCCTGCCTCCCTTCTGTGTCTGTTTCCCAGTCTGTATAATGGAAATTAAACTCTCAGCCATGCATGTCTGCTTCCAAGCATCCGTGAGGCATCTAGAAGCCAGAAAGCTTTGTACATCACTTAGGCAGGATATGCGGAGGGAGCTGGTCACTGCTGATGGAGTCTCAAGTCTTGGCTAGCTCCTTCCATACTTCACCCTCTTGCCTTTCAGGAATTGTCCTGAGACCTGAAGTTGAGCCCTGAGAGGGTGCCTGGGACCGCCCCCGGCCCTGGTGTCAGTGTACGCCAAAGCTTACCCTGATGTTCTCTAGGCCCCTTCCCTAACACTGAAACTACTCTCTAACCTGGGTGGGTTTTTTTTTCTTTTTTGGGGGGGTGGGGAGAGGGGGGACAGTTTTGCTCTTGTTGCCCAGGCTGGAGTGCAATGGCATGATCTCAGCTCACTGCAACCTCTCCCTCCTGGATTCAAATGATTCTCCTGCCTCAGCCTCCCAAGTAGCTGAGATTACAGGCATGCATGACCATGCCCGGCTAGTTTTTGTATTTTTAGTAGAAATGGGGTTTCACCATGTTGGCCAGGCTGGTCTTGAACTCCTGACTTCAGGTGATCCACCCGTCTTGGCATCCCAAAGTGCTGGAATTACAGGTGTGAG
>NW_012120181.1:0-687 GCF_000951035.1 Colobus angolensis palliatus | reverse complement strand
AAAAAGGCCGGTCTTGGTGGCACGCCTGTAATCCCAGCAGTCTGGGATGCTGACACGGGTGTATCACCTGATATCAGGAGTTCGAGACCAGCCTGGCCAACATGGAGAAACCCTGTCTCTACTAAAAATATAGAAGTTAGCTGGGTGTGATGGTGGACGCCTGTAATCCCAGCTATTCAGGAGGCTAAGCTGGGAGAATCACTTGAACCTGGGAAGCGGAGATTGCAGTGAGTTGAGATTGCATCATTGCACTCCATCCTGGGTGACAAGAGTGAAACTCCGTCTCAACAACAACAACCAAAAAAAAAAAAACCACCCACACACAATAAGACACCTCCTCACGGCCACCGGGATGGCTGGAATAAAACATATGAACAATTACAAGTCTTTGCAAGGATGTGGAGAAATCAGAACTCTACTACGCTGCTGGTGGGAATGTCAAATGGGGCAGCCACTTTGAGACACAGTTTGGCAGTTCCTCAAAAAATTAAACATATGGACACCACATGACCCGGCCATTCCTCTCTTGGGTAGTAGACACCCAAGACAAATGAAAATATACCTCCACATGAAAACTGGCATGAAATGTTCAGAGCAGCATTATCCGTGGTACCCAAAAGCAGAATCTCCCCAAAAGTCTTATCAACTGATGAACGGATAAACAAAATGTGATATGTCCATACAATG
>NW_012120180.1:6273-6811 GCF_000951035.1 Colobus angolensis palliatus | reverse complement strand
CCCCCCGAGGTGAAGTTTCACTCTTGTTGCCCAGACTGGAGTGCAGTGGTAGTGTCATGTTGGCTCACTGCAACCCCCGCCTCCCGGGTTCAAGCAATTCTGCTGCCCCAGCCTCCCAAGTACCTGGGACTACAGAGGTGTGCCACCACACCCAGCTAATTTTTGTATTTTTGGTAGAGATGAGGTTTCACCATGTTGGCCAGGCTGGTCTCCAAATCCTGACCTCAAGTGATCCACCCACCTCAGCTCCCAAAGTGCTGGGATTACAGATGTGAGCCACCCACTATGCCTGGCCCTATCTTTTAAAAGCTATCAGGGGCCAGGTGCTATGGCTCACACCTGTAATCCTAGCACTTTGGGAGGCCGAGACGGCAGATTACTTGAGGTCAGGAGTTTGAGACCAACCTGGCCAACACGGTGAAACCCCGTCTCTACCAAAAATACGAAGATTAACCAGGGGTGGTGGTGTGCGCCTGTAGTCCCAGCTACTCAGGAGACTGAGGCAGGAGAATCACTTGAACCCGGGAGGCAGAGGTTG
>NW_012120180.1:0-618 GCF_000951035.1 Colobus angolensis palliatus | reverse complement strand
CCAGCTACTCAGGAGGCTGAGGCAGGAGAATGGCGTGGGCCCGGGAGGTGGAACTTGCAGTGAACCGAGGTCGCGCTACTGCACTCCAGCCTGGGTGACAGAGTGACACTCCATCTCAAAAAAAAAAAAAAAGATTTTACAGAAGGTGGGAGGCACTGTGCCTGCAGTGAGGTTGCCTTGTCACCCCCATCCTCCCAAGGCCCACCCTTGAAGGGGGCCAGCCACTCTTGCATTTCCCCTGCCTGGACACTGTGCGGGCCTCCCCGGACTGCTTACCCCTGATCACAGAGGGAGACTGGGGCCCAGCTCTGTCTCCCAAACCCCAGCCCTGGCCTTAAATGTTGCATTAGGGGTAGAAGTATCAGGAGAGCTCAGCAGGCAGAGGGCCTTGAATTTGGGGAAGTAGGTCAACTCCTCAAAACTTTATCACTGGCTGGGTGTGATGGATCCCAGCACTTTGGGATGTCGAGGCAGGTGGATCACCTGAAGTCAGGAGTTTGAGACCAGCCTGGGCAACTTGGCGAAATCCTATCTCTACTAAAAATACAAAAATTAGCCGGGCGTGGTGGTGTATGCCTGTAGTCCCAGCTTCTCAGGAGGCTGAGGCAGGAGAATCAC
>NW_012120179.1:6205-6733 GCF_000951035.1 Colobus angolensis palliatus | reverse complement strand
GACACCATTTCTAGAGGTCATAATAGTCTTTCTAGTGTCAGTGTTTCTCAAAGACAAAGTGCCCTATTGTAGCAAATGAGTATGTATTTCAAGTTTATTTCCTGAGTATTTATGGCATTTTCGCTTTCTGTATTATTGAAGTGATTACAAATTGCTTCACATGCCAAATTATGATCTAAAGACAGGGCCCAGATGTGTAACAGAATGAAAAAGCCAGCAGAGGATGAAGTGTTTTTGACTGAGAATTATCTCCTATCACATTTGCACCTTTGTAAGTTGTCCTCAGCGACATGACCACCTCCGGCAAAATTTCAAGACACATAATCAATGCACAAAAATCACTAGCTTTCCTATACACCAACAACAGCCAAGCCAAGAGCCAAATCGGGAATGCAATCCCACACACGATTGCCACAAAAAGAATAAAATACCTGCCAGGTGTGGTGGCTCATGCCTGTAATCCCAGCACTTTGGGAGGCTGAGGTGGGCAGATCACAAGGTCAGGAGATCAAGACCATCCTGGCTAAC
>NW_012120179.1:0-900 GCF_000951035.1 Colobus angolensis palliatus | reverse complement strand
CAGAATAGGAACAAATGGTAATTCACAAATGGTTGTGAATAAACACATTTTTACATGTAATGTTTAAAAAATAATAGAAGAGTAATGTAAAGCATTCCTTCGAATCCTAAATAAATATATACCTGTATTTTTCTGTTATCTGCTAGATAACAGTTCATTCAAAATAATAACAGCAATGAATTTGGTGAGTTTCGCTTATCCATAAGTGAAATGAATGATAGCAATGTTACCAGGATGGGAGGAAGGAATTGGGAGTACTCTGTTACAGTGTACTTGCACTACCTGTGAAATGATACCATGTTCTTTGAAAGGGGACTTGGATATTATTTGTATATTGCAAACCCTAGAGCAATAAGTTTAAATGATTTAAAGAATTAATACGCTGAGAAAAGGGAGAAAATGGCATCATAGGAATTAATAAAATGCTCAATTAAAACCAAAGAAGTGAAAAAAGAAAAGACAAACGAAGGGCAAGGGCAAAAGACAGAAAACAATAAATGTGGTAGATTTTAATCTACCTATATCAATTACATTACATGTCAACAGTCTAAATACACCAATTCAAAGACAAAGACTATCCTATATCAATTACATTACATGTCAACAGTCTAAATACACCAATTCAAAGACAAAGACTATCCTATATCAATTACATTACATGTCAACAGTCTAAATACACCAATTCAAAGACAAAGACTATCCTATATCAATTACATTACATGTCAACAGTCTAAATACACCAATTCAAAGACAAAGACTATCAGAGTAGATCTGGAAAAAAATCCAACTACATCTTGTTTTTAAAAATTCACTTTTTTATTTTTTTTTATTTTTTATTTTTATTTTTATTTTTTTTTTTTGAGACGGAGTCTCGCTCTGTCACCCAGGCTGGAGTGCAGT
>NW_012120178.1:9519-10704 GCF_000951035.1 Colobus angolensis palliatus | reverse complement strand
ATTCAAGACCAGCCTGGCCAACATGGTGAAACCCTGTCTCTACTAAAAATACAAAAATTAGCCAGGCATGGTGGTGCACGCCTGTAGTACCAGCTACTAGGGAGACTGAGGTAGGAGAATCACTTGAACCTGGGAAGCAGAGGTTGCAGTGAGCCAAGATCTCACCATTGCATTCCAGCCTGGCCGTTGCAAAAAAAAAAAAAGTATCCAGTAAAAACTCCCCTCTCACCTTTCCTTGTATCCCCAGAAGAAACCGTTTAATGAGAGTATATGTTTTCATTTATTTATTCATTCAACAAATATTAGGTGTTTGCTGTTTTTTTAAAAAAATTTAATTTAATTTTTTAGACACAGGGTCTCACTCTGTGGCCCTGCCTGGAGTGCAATGACACAATCATAGCTTACTACAGCCTTAAACTCCCGGGCTGAAGCGATCCTTGCACCTTAGCCTCCCGAGTAGCTAGGACTACAGGCACCTGCCACTAAGCCAGGCTAATTAAAAAACTTTTTCTTCTTCTTCTTTTTTCTTCTTTTTTTTTGAGATGGAGTCTCGTTCTCTAGCCCAGGCTGGAGTGCAGTGGCACGATCGGCTCACTGCAACCTCCACCTTCCGGTTTCAAGCAATTCCCTGCCTCAGCCTTTGGAGTAGCTGGGATTACAGGCGTCTGCCATCATGCCCAGCTAATTTTTTTATCTTTTGTAATTTTTTGTATTTTTAGTAGAGACCATCTTGGCCAGGCTGGTCTTGAACTCCTGACCTCAGGTGATCCACCCATCTCGGCCTCCCAAAGTGCTGGGATTACAGGCGTGAGCCATGGCGCCAGGGCTTTTTTTTTTTTTTTTAAAGGGAGTCTTGTTCTGTTGCCCAGGCTAGTGTGCAGTGGCACGATCTCGGCTCACTGCAAGCTCCACCTCCCGGGTTCACACCATTCTCCTGTCTCAGCCTCCCAAGTAGTTGGGACTACAAGCGCCCACCACCACGCCTGGCTAATTTTTTTGTATTTTTAGTAGAGACAGGGGTTTCACCGTGTTAGCCAGGATGGTCTCGATTTCCTGACTTCGTGATCCGCCTGCCTCTGCCTCCCAAAATGCTGTGATTGCAGGCGTGAGCCACCATGCCTGGCCGAGGCCTTTTTTTTTTTTTTTTTCTTTTAAAGAGATGGGATCTCACCGGGCACTGTGGCT
>NW_012120178.1:0-1559 GCF_000951035.1 Colobus angolensis palliatus | reverse complement strand
AACCTGGGAGGCAGAGGTTGCAGTGAGCCGATATCGTGCCATTGTACTCTAGCCTGGGCAACAAGAGCAAGACTCCATCTCATAAAAAAAAAAAAAGAAAAATCTACTGATTAATGCCTGTCTTAACTCCAGTGTCAGTAGTAGCTTTGACAAACGCCTTTTATATCACATGACTATACTTTGCCAAGCATACTGAACGCTATTATAATTGTTTCCTAATACCCCATGTGATACCCCCATGCTTCTTCATAAGTTTGTAACACATTTAAAAATAGCATGATGCCGGGGGCGGTGGCTCATGCCTGTAATCCCTGCACTTTGGGAGGCTGAGGCGGGTGGATCACCTGATGTTGGGAGTTCAAGACCAACCTGACCAACATGGAGAAACCCTGTCTCTACTAAAAATACAAAATTAACCAGGTGTGGTGGCCCATGCCTGTAATCCTAGCTAACTGGGAGGCTGAGGCAGGAGAATCGCTTGAACCCAGGAGGCGGAGGTTGTGGTGAACCGAGATCGCATCAATGCACTCCAGCCCGGGCAACAAGAGCAAAACTCCGTCTCAAAAAAAAAAAAAAAAAAAAAAGACCAGCCTTGCCAACATGGTGAAACTTGTCTCTACTATAAATACAAAAATTAGCCGGGTGTCATGGCAGGCGCCTGCAATCCCAGCTACTCTGAAAGCTGAGGCAGGAGAATCTCTTGAACGTAGGAGGAACTTCTGACACATATTACCACACGGATGAATCTTAAAGACATTACATTAAATGAAACAAGACAGACACAAAAGGACAAATACTGTGTGATTCCACTATATGAGGTAGCTAGAGTAGTCAAACTCATAAAGACAGAAAGTAGAATGGTGGATGCCAGGGACTGGGAAAGGAGGGAATGGGGAGTTAGTGTTTAGTGGGGAAAAAGACGAAAACAGTTCTGGAGATGGATGGTGGTGATGGTCACACACAATGAATATTAATTAATGCTACCAAACTATACACTTAAAAATGGCTTAAATGGTACATTTTTGTTATTTATAGTTGACCACAATTTTTAAAAAGACTGTACCAATAGCAATTCCCACCAATACTGCATAAGAGAGAGTATCTAGTCCTCCACCACTTCATTAATATTATACTTTGGACACATTGAGGGGCAAAAACAACACTTTATTGTTTTAATTTGCATGTGCCCGATTACTTCTGAGATTGGATACCTTTTGAATGTTGATTTAACATTAATTTGTCTTATGAATTATCTGTTCATTTCCTTTGCCCAATTTTAGTATGAATTTGTACGACTTCTTTATATATTCTAACAACTAATAATTTATCTAATTGTGGTAAGTATTGTCTTTCAGACTTACTTCACTTTTTTTTGAGACAGTGTCTCACTCTGCTGTCTAGGCTGGAGTGCAGTGGTGTGATCTCCGCTCACTGCAGCCTTCACCTCCTGGGTTCAAGACTCTCGAGTAGCTGGGCTTACAGGTGCCCGCCACCACACCCGGCTAATTTTTGTATTTTTAGTAGAGATGGGGTTTCACCATGTTGGCCAGGCTGGTCTC